>NW_010235993.1:28545-29968 GCF_000690775.1 Eurypyga helias
AGCAGTTTTTGACAACCATGGCCGAGCTCCAGCATCACCCTCCAGAAGTCACAGTGTGACACTGAAGATGAGTTTCTCATGTGGTTCAGAAACAGCAGGTCTGATCTCAGGTGCATATGCACAAGGGGATGCACAGATAAAACAGCAATTAGGAAAAAAACAAAAACAAAACAAAAAAAAACCACAAAAAACTACCACAAACAAAAACCCAGCTGAAAAATCCATCTATCTGCATTTATAGGCTCTTGCAAGGCTGCACAATGAACCAAAATTGCTGAAGGACTTATCTGAGGATCTCAAAGCTCTTTGCAGAGAGGAAAGCAAGCAACACTACACTTTGGTGACTGCGCCACATTCCAGGTCCCCCAACTTCCAGCTTTCAGCATGCACCTGCACACACACATAAACCTGCAGGCGATGGCGGGATGGGCTGGACTAATAACAGGCTATATGTGAAAGCCTGAACCTGCTCTTCTTGGACACGCACCACCAACGAAAAAGCTGCAGTCCAAGTGACACGCCTGCCTTCCAATGAAAGATTAGTCGCTGCCAGGTCCCGTAGCAGTTTCCAAAACCCCCCCAACGCTGACCATCACCGCCACTCAATTTGAGTGCAAACAGGCTGTGCTGCAGTCACTGCCCCAGGTCCGTGAGGCTATAAATCATCTGACCACAACAGCAATAGGGGTAATAAGTCCATCAGCAAAGAACAAAACAAAGGATCTCTCCTGCCAGGGTCACTGCAGCGCCTGAGAAACATCGGAAACCTGAGCCAAAGCATCTGCAAGCCCTTGTGCATCCCACTTTCCGGCTTTGTTTCATTTTCTGAATTTCGTATGCACAACGGAATAAATCCCTCCCCAAGCCCCCAGCCCTTCCCAGAGACCACAGCTGCCTAGCTGCTTTGGAAAACATACTCAAGGAATAACAAGATCCACTTACAGTGAGGATATTACAAGAGCCATGCGACTTCCCACAAGCAGACCGAAGAACAAGCATCTCTTACCTCCACGCAGCTGAGAGAGGATAACAGGCTCGCGAGCTCTACCAGGAGCCCGAGTACTCTGGGGATCTCCATCCCTCCTGTAGCAAGTGGGCAGAAGCTTCTGCAAGCATCTCCTTCTCGTCCAGCCGCCGGGCTCAGCTGCTGCCTGCCCGCTCCCCCGGGATTTAGCCGCTCCGCGCCGCCGGCAGCGGGATGCCTCTTCCATTGCCAGGCAGGGATGGCAGCGAAGGGATCCAAGTTGCCAGCAGCATCCTAGAATTTCATTTCCTTCTTCCTCTCCTCATCCCTTCTCCTTGCGTCTTCTCGGGAAAGGGAAGAGGGGAGAGCAGCACGGGAGGAGATGTCCCACGGTCTCCCCGTCACCCTCGCAGAGGCGGCGGCCGGCGCGGGTGGGGCGCAGCCTCAGCCCGCACCCCG
>NW_010235994.1:0-568 GCF_000690775.1 Eurypyga helias
CACGGCCCGGCGTGCGCTCGGGACGGCCCCAGCCCGGCGAGGAAGCGCCTGTTGGACGGCAGCAACCCCAGGGGATTGTGGGTGCTGAGAAGGTCTCGTTTCAGGAGATCGGGTCTGGGGTCTCCTCTGCCACCCAAATCCGTCGGCAAAGCAGGAAAGGAGAGCGGGAGGAGGGGGGGTGCGGTGCAGCACGGCGCCACCCACAAATCCGAGCTGCACAGGGCGCTAACAGGGGCCTCGTCAGGGCTTTCCTCATCCACCACGCACTTCGTTAGGGCTTCCCGGGTCTAACGAGGCTGGGGGAGGTTACAAGTCTAATTGTGGTTGGATGGTGGTACAGGCGGGTTATCGGGATCTGATCTACACCACAGGTAGGAAATCTGACCCCCACGAGACGGGAAACGTGACGCGTGTTATGCAGGGTGCTCCGCACGATGCTGCGTTCAGCTGCCTCCAGCGCCGGGGCCCCAGCACGGAGCGAGTCCGGAGGGGGCCCTGGGGATGCTCCAAGGGCTGGAGCCCCTCTGCCGTGGGGACAGGCTGGGGGGGGTGGGGGGGTGAGGCTGGG
>NW_010235994.1:1001-1517 GCF_000690775.1 Eurypyga helias
CTGTGCCCCCTTACGGCCCCCCTGACCCACAGACCCAGACCCCCCTGCGCAGGTTTGGTGTCTGATCGCTGCTGCGGGTCAGACACCCGATCCCTGCGGGACCGGAAATCTGAGCCGCGTGACAGCCCGTGCTAGGGACGGTTTTTCCCGGTTTCTGAGCCTCGAGGAAAGCCTGCAGACCCGCGTGCCCCACGGCATGCCCCACGCAGCCGCTCCCCGTGTGCAGAAGACAAGGGCTGACCCACGGGGAGCAGCAGGAAAGCGTGACTCCGCGCCGCGAGGGAGGTTGAGGCGCTTCGTTGGGCACAGACGAGGAGCGGGGACGGAGCGCGCTGGGATGTATCTGTGTGGAGGGGCTCGGGTTTTCCGGCACTGGGATCCCTGCACCCCGGACCCACCTCCTTTTCCCACTGTGTGCCAAAAGCGCTCCCCGCCACGGGGAAGAGGCGGGAAGGGCGAGGGCTGCCATGCGGCGCCGGAGCCGGCAGAGGGAACTGCCCGGCCTGCGGAGTCCTT
>NW_010235995.1:0-525 GCF_000690775.1 Eurypyga helias
GGGGACGCCCCAGCCGCTCGCCCTCTCTCCCGCAGCCGACTACATCGTGATGCAGTTCGGGCGGGTGGCAGACGACGCCTTCACCATGGACTACAATTACCCGCTCTGCGCCGTGCAGGCCTTCGCCATCGCCCTCTCCAGCTTCGACGGGAAGCTGGCCTGCGAGTAGCACCCGCGCCGGGGCTGCTGAGGCAGTGGGACCCCATGTCCAGCTCCTGCATCCCCGTCCTGCTCCGCTCCCTCTGTTTCCACCTTCTGCCCAGGCAGCGCTCGTGGTTACGGCCGCTCCGGGGTGGCTGGAAGTGCATCCGTGGGATGCTCACCTGGCCATGGTCACCCTCTCCGGGCAAACTGGGGACAAACTGCTGGTCTGGGGCAGATGACAGTCAGGCACGGGGTATATTTAGCAGATGAGTCTGACTGTGATCCCAATCTCATCCCTTTGAGATGTTTCTTGGACTCGGATCCTGGAAACTCATTCCCCTTTATATTTATTTTTTAGATTCTGGTTTGTATTTCTTAGCA
>NW_010235996.1:0-265 GCF_000690775.1 Eurypyga helias
GTAGCGTGGATATTCTCAAGAGGTGGGAGAAGTTTGGGTGTCAGCCAGTCAAGTACGGCCAGTGCTGGGTCTTCGCTGCCGTGGCGTGTACCGGTGAGAGCAGACATCTCCTCTGTCCCCTTCCCCGCAGGACGGGGTCACCCGTGTCCCCTGTTGTCTCCCATCCCGGCCTGCAAATGCTTGGCTCTGTTATTCCTGGTTTTTTGGGAAACGGAGGGGAAAAAGGCTAGAAAAGGGCTCTGGGATTTCAATTAGCGGCCAGGAA
>NW_010235997.1:0-291 GCF_000690775.1 Eurypyga helias
CCCCTCGCCCTGCTCGGCCCTGCCCGGCCCGGGGAGAACCTCCCAGACAGCCTTGATCCCGCTCCCACATCTCCGCCCTGCTGCCCGGCACCTCGGCCCTGCCCCATCGCCTTCTCCCCTCGGGGGACATCAGAGCCCCAGCACCCTACCGCGAAGGAGTGACCCTTTCCCATGGGTGCGGGCTGGGGAGAGGCAGCCGCATGGCTCCTGGGGCCAGAAATCACTCTGTCCTCAGACAAATCATCCCAAAAGTCAGCCGGGAAGGTGTTCTGAAAGTGCTCCCTCCCTGGA
>NW_010235997.1:365-776 GCF_000690775.1 Eurypyga helias
TTACGTGTGGCGCAGCCTAGTATTTCGCCCCCGACTTTCCCACGCGAGGTTAAATTAGTTGCCGCAGGTCAGAAAAAAATACATATAGATGGTCAGCGCAGATTTACCCTGTAAATTCGTAAATATGGTGCTGGAGAGTATTGAGGGTAGAGCTAAATGCCCCCAGACTAACAAAATCTTGGGCTGAAGGCGCCCGCACCCTCGGCCGGGCAAGGCGGCGGGCAGTGCCTTGAGCCAGGGCGTTAGCGGCATCTCGGCGGGGTGTAAAGGCCAAACTTGTGCCCCCCACGCCGTCCCGCTGGCCGTGGGCCGGTTTCCAGCGCAACCAGCGACAGACAATCCTAGGGAACTGGGTGCCAGCGTGGGCGCCAGTCCCGGCTCTGGGGACAGCGGCGATCGCGGACACGGCGG
>NW_010235997.1:943-2334 GCF_000690775.1 Eurypyga helias
GAGTTGGCGAAGCCAAGGCAGCACGGGAGAGCTGGAAAGTCTCCCGAGGGGAGCTGGCAGGGCCCTCGCCGTCATGTGTATTGGGGCCGGGGATGGGAAAGAGGATCAATGGAGAAGATCTCGGCTTGATCAGCTGGAGAAAGACGGCTAATGAAGCAGATCGAAAGATAGCTATCGCCGCAACTCCCCCAAAAGTTTATTTTTCTTGAAATTTCCGCAGAGAGGCGGGCTCCTCTTTTGAAGTGTAAATGTTTCTAGCTTGGGGGGGGAGGGGGGTGCTGGGTTAGTGAAGAAGGGGGAGATCCTCTGTGAGAAGGAGTAAAAAAATCAAAGGAGGAAGGAAAGGAAAGGAAAGGAAAGGAAAGGAAAGGAAAGGAAAGGAAAGGAAAGGAAAGGAAAGGAAAGGAAAGGAGAAAGGAGAAAGGAGAAAGGAAAAAGTTAATTTAAAGTGGGACGGAGAAAAAAAGCACACAGGGCTGATAAAGTGGGAATAGGTTGGGGATATGCGTATGGAGCCGTGAGAGTGGGAAGTGGCCCAGTGGTTTCAGCCTCGCCAGTCTCGGGGCCAGGCAGGTATTTTTAGTCTGGGCAGATAGAAATTGTTCGGCGGATTTAAATGTTGACAAAGCAATTCTTCCAGGAAGTCTGGTGTGGGAAGGGGCACCAGGTGATATTGTGGTATGTGTGGTGGGGGAACAGGACAACAAGCAGGGAGCTTCTTCCTTCTTTTTTCCTTTCTCCTTTCCTTCCCTTCTCTTCTCTTCCCTTCTGTTCCTCCTTTACCCTTCCCTCTTCCCTTTCTTTCCCGAGAAAGCGGTTCTCTCAGGCTCGGTGCTCCCCTGTTTGCACGGATTACCGTCGCATCCTGGGACTCGAGCTTCGTCTCACAGAGCACTCGCGTTGTGTATTTCTCGAGTCTCTTACTCCTGCTTTTCTCCTCGTCGAGATGGGGAAACAGCAATAGGGAGTGCGGAAACTACGGCAAAACGCATTCTCGGCAGGCGACTTGGGGTCAAGCTGTTACCTCCTCACGGCAGAATCAACAGTTATAAAGGCCCAGAGCACCTCTGAGACAGGCAGAATGAACTCCCCAAAGTGTTCACGGCGGCACAGAGCGGGAGGCGGTGGGAAGTTCCCTGGAAGCAGAGGCCCTAGGGATGGGGCGGTTAGGTAAGGCAGATGCCAGCTCGGAGGAAGTGCCCTTCCACCCGGCATTCTGGGGGTTCCTGCTCTCGCCCCCAGCCCCTGCCTTCGGGCTTGGCCGGCTGCCTCAGCCCGGCCCGCAGGGCGATGGGGGCTGGTTGGGGCGGAAGGGGGGAGGGAGTGGGACCTGCTGGGAGGCGAGAAGCGACCTAGAGCTCCCGGCGGCGCAGGGTGATGGAAGGGCCGTT
>NW_010235998.1:0-16505 GCF_000690775.1 Eurypyga helias
GCGTTGGGCCTGGCGGGCCCGCAGCTTTGCCTCGCAAACGCGCCCGCGCCGGAAGCTCAGTTGTGGGAGTTTCGTCAGCTGTGCTTTGTTGGTATCTGTTTCAGCGGAAATGGAAAAAACCGGCTCGGGGAAGCCTGAGGGAGGAAAAGGTGCGCACGGGGCACAAATGAAATACAAAGGGAAGAGCAAGCGAGCGGCCTGTCAGCAAAGCGAATTCACAGCTGTTGTCACAGCAGGTTTCTGATGTCCCTGTGCTGCTGGAGCTGCGCCCTTCCTTGGTGCGCGGGGGCTTCACGTGCTAAACCGCAGCTCAAATCCCTTACGGATGCTGACGACACAACCCCAGTGATTGTAACTGGGGATCAGCAAATTCCTCTCCCATCAAACTTTGATGGTAGCGGTATCGTAGTTGCTTCATCGTTAATGATACCAAGTAATTCAGCTGTAGATTTAAGGATGGAACTCCTCTCCTTTTTCTAATCCGATATCATCAAAAGAGCAGAATGCAAGCAAAAGCACGCTTTGAGGAAAGTTTCTTTTGGGATGAAAAACTAACGATGCCACCAGGTATTTTTAGTGCAGTCCCATTTATTCATAAACAACATAAGAATTCTTGGGTTTTTTTAATTATAAAGAATCAAACAATAAGAAATAATTTATTTGCTTCTAGCCCGTGGTTTGCTGTCTCCTCATGAACAAAAGAGGATGCTGTTGTACTAGACAAGGCTGTGATGACTGATGCTGTCCTTTGTAGGAGATTTGGACCACTGTATTAGTTTTTAAATTATTTGGACATTCACCAGACATTATCTTTTGGCTTACTGCAGACTAATTCTGCAGAGCCCATCGGTTTAACTCGCCCATCAGTTGAACTCACCCATTTTAAAAGACTCATCAGTGAAAGCTAGAACCTGGCTCCTTCCTTGATGAAGACCGCATGTCCCTTGGGTCTGCTATTTTCAGGTGCTCTCCACTGTAGCCATGACCTCGGCAGGCAGGCTGGCCCGTTCCAGAGGCCAGATAGAAGCCTCTGTGCACAGCATTGTTACGAGGAAATGAATGAGCAATGACCTTTCTGTGCAAATGCTTTCCATGATGACAATAAATGTCGCGTCTCAAGTGGTCTGTTCGAGGCTGTAGTACGGCAGAGAGATAAACCCTCTTGTAGAGCAGTGGAGATGGGTGGTCCAGGCAGAGGATATGTCTGTATCCCCCTGCTAGCCTCTCTCACAGGATAAAAACTGCTATTATCTCCCTCTGGTTGACCACCTGGAAGCTGTGTGGGATGAGAACCTTGTGAACAACAAAAGTAATTTCATGGTGCTGTGCTTATCATCAGCTTTTCTACCCCAAGTGACAGCTCTCAGGTGGTGCTGGCTTCCAGATGAAGGGAGGCACCCTCCCCTCAGTCACACTCCATGCAGCACAGCTGAGGATGTGGAGCAGAGGTGTTGCAACAAACAGTGCAGACCATAAATTTGTGTTGCTGCAAAACAGCACGTCAGGGTACTGCAGCCTCAGTCTCTCAGTAGGGATTTTAGGACAGCTGATGATCACACAGCTCTCAGCAATACTGTTTTTTGTAATGCACAGGCAAATCCCCCTTCGTGCTGTTTCTATTCTCCCCTTTCTGAAACAGCCCCTCCTGGCTGCATCCTGCAGTACCTCAGAGGTCCTTTGACAGTCTTGTCTCTTCTCACAATTCACTCCTCCCCCATGAAGATGTATCTCCACTTTGAGAATTGTTGCGGTATATAACACGGTTTTCCTCACAAACCATTATGGCATTGCACTGATTTGTATTTTGTGCAAAAAAGAGAGATCAAAAGCTTTGTCTGTAGTTCAGCTCTGGTTCGAGGAATGGTGAGACAAACTTTAGAGGTTTGGGTGTGAAAAGTCTCAGTTCTTTCACATTCCCCCTAGTAGCAGCCTGTACTGGGGTGAGGGTTTGGCTTTGCATTCATAGAAAGTGAAATTAATCATAATATGGAGGGCTGGAAAGCATCTTCAAAGACCTCATCGCTGACGGCGCTCTCATAAGCAGGTGGTGGAGTGAGTGGCTCCAATGGCTCAGGCCTGTCTTCAATACCTTTGACTTCATGGATGTCTGAAACAAACCGCTGCAGCCTTGGGGGCAGCACCAGCTGCAGCTGCATCCTAGAGCCTGCGTCTGTCTCCGAGACGCGCCTCGTGTCTGATGGCACGGACACCCTGAGAGCCTCCACCACAATCTCCTCTTGGGCAGAGGATTCAATAACTACGTTGTAAGGGGGAGGCTCAGTCAGGGGGGAGGGAACTAAGCCTGGATTGGATGCAATTGTCCATATTGCCGGAACTGACATGGTCATCACCTCCTCATAGGTGGGCGCTTCATAGGCAGCATTCACCCTACGCACGAAGAGAGGAATGGCAGTTACACTCATTATTTTACTCCTTGGTGTACGCAGAGGCAGGTAGGCTGGATAACGTAGTATAGGGACCATGCTAGAATCAACAGGTGGCACTGAGACCGGATATCGTGTGGTATTATTGTATGGGATATTCTGTCACTGGATCAGCTCACTTGTTCAGCCAACTTAATGTCTTGCTTTCTGGTCTAGAGAATTACTCACGTGACCATTTTCCCACACTCCCTGGAACAAGTAAACCCCACCCCCCCACGGGTTTCAGTGTCCTAGGCTTAGCCTGATCATAGAATTATAGAGTATCTCAAGTTGCAAGGGACCTGTAAGGATAACATCCCGCATTTAAAATCTCCGACCAGTTCAAATGTATTGCTAAGACCTACTAACTCCTCATTATTTCTCAGAATAAAACAGGACCTTGCTTTTTACATTAGCTCAATGCTCATCCTTTTTTAAGAAGCAGATAAAATTAAGTAATTTCATGTAGTTTAAACAAGGACTAATGATTCTGTGTTAAAAACACATGTCTGCAGAGAAAAACGTTACCTTACAAACATTTTCCTTTTTAGGTCATGTTTTTAAATAAATAGATGCTATTTTTTTCCTAGTATGCCCCCAAGCTAGCAAGGCCAAATATAGGCTTCTTTTTATGTACACATTCTAAAAGCAAACATTTTTTTACCGTCCTACAACACCCTGTATTTGAGCATGTCAAGTCATTTCTGGATGTGGATTATGCCGACAAGGAAGCAAAGATACAAATAAAGTTAAACTCTCCAACTACAGCAGGCAAATCGGGGTTAGATTAGGTGATGCTGAGAGCCTGCAAATATACATGAAGCCAAAAAGATGTAGGAGTGTTCAGAGTCTCTCAGAATCAGGGTTTATTGGTGTCAAGTTGCATTTTTAAGGCTGGAAACACACCCTGTTAGAGGTTCCTTTTTAAAAGTTTGCTGAGGAACAGTTGCTCTGGTTTATAGAGTTAAACCCAGCTAAGATTCACTGTTGCTTCAGCATTTTTTTCTTTTTCCTTGTCTGACTCATTGTTTGGCAAGACTTGATTACTCAAAGAAAAATAAAACTGGGCTTGGATCTGTTTAACCTTGGAAATTGTTAGTGGATCAGTTCCTGGAGGGAAGAAAATAAATAATGGACAAGATACAGGACACAGGTGGCCTAGACATTTGCAGCCTTCACCTGAAGAATGAAGGAAAACAACCTAAAAAGAACTTCTTTCTTCTGGAATGGAGCCTGTGTTTGGTACCCTAGGGGAAGGGCAGCGAAACAGTATGTAAAATGGCCATGTATGAGGAGAGACAGTTGAAGAGGTATAACCAGGTTGCTGCTTACCCTGCTTGGCTTTGTCTGCTTGGAGAAATCTCGTTCGTGTCCTGTGGGTGCTGATTCCTCAAGTAACACTCGACAAACATGCTCAGCAAATAGCCGACCAGGCACACTCCCCCTACCCCTAGGAAGAAATAGCCTATTGGATTGATGTTAGATGAAATGGCCAGCATGGTGACCCCAATGAGAAGCGCAGCAGTGAAAAGCAGCAACAAGACTTGGCGGATGTTCTTCCAGTGTGTCTCTAACCACATGGTAGTAGAGGTGGTGGTAGCAGACAGTTGAGGACAGATGGGCGGTTAAGGGGACAGGCATCTGTGAAAAGACAGAATAGTTTTTTCAACATGAAACATGAGCACACAAATACGTTACCAGTATCATGACCAAAATACATACAAAATAAGAACATACATGCCGTCATGAGAACATGCAGCTATGCAGATACATGCCGGGGGAACATAAATGCATGCCAATGTAAATGTACTAGAATTTCCTATGTTAATGCTTATTGAATAATGGGCGTGCTTGAACACGCAGTTACAAGACAAAATGCATAAATGGACCATCAGCACTTACTGCCAGGCGTATCTAAAACGGTCTAGGTCCTTAAGAGAACTTAGAGCAGTCTAGGATGCAGATCTGAGGTTACAGCAAAAATGAAATGAAAAAGGGTAACTTTAAAGGTTAATTCTAGGACATTTGTACATTGCATAACAAAGGTTCAGGTACGAGTTCAGACCCCAGAAGAAAAGTAGCCGTATTAACGGGGCTGTCTGCCCCAGTAAATTGAGCGTCTAACTTGAGCGTAGCATTATAGAAATAACATTACTTTAGGTTCTAGATGCAGCTGGGGAACGTCTGCTTTTGCAAAATGTAGGCATGCATTTGAATATTTGCCTATATCCCAAGTTCTTTGTCTATAGATGTGCTTTCTGCACCCTTCTCAGGCATGAGAGCCCCTCCTGTCCCCCGTTCCAAACCCCATCTCTGTGAAGCGCCAGCAGTTGGCACGGTGTGCAGTGTATGTGGAATGAATACCAGGGATCTGTGGGATTCAAGAACATTGTAACTAAGGGGTTGTCTTGCACATGTTGTATTAACCCACATACATCCCACCGTATTGAGGAAGACCCCTTTGAAAGAAAAGAGCTTACACGATGCACATATTGCTTATGAGTATCCATCTCCAAACAAATACACAGTTTTAAACAGTTCCATGTTAGATTGTGTGCTTTTGCACACTAAATACGCTCCCTTGTTACAGCAAAAATAGATGAATGTATATATTCAAATGCAAGAAAAAGAAACACATTCTTTTCAAACAGATTACCTTCTTGTTACCGTTTTTACTGCCAGCTTTCAGCGTCTACTTACCCGAGAGAGGTTTCCGTAGGTAGGAACAGTCATGTTTTAACTTCTGTCTTCATCACAAGGAAAAATGTGCAAGTTCTTTTGCCCCTACTCCTTCCCCTTCTGACCTGAAGATGCAACACCAGTAAAAACTCTCCCTTCCTCCTTTTGAGTTTTCATGTAGGGAGACAATGAAGATTTCTTTTCAAACGAAAAGCCAGTAACTAGCGAATATGGGAAGGGACCAAACGATGGGAAGATCTTGTAAGAGTTCTGCCTGGGAAACTAGAACCTTATTTTTCCAGGTTCTGAATCCAAAGCAACTTCTAGACGATCACGTAGCCTCTACTCTGTTGCAGCTCTTCTAGGTCTGTCCCGCAAAAGCAGGAAACTCATTAGGAAAGAGGGCGGAGTGAAGAGGGGGGGAGTGCTTACCTGTGTCAGAGCTGTTTGATCTGCTTTACTTCAATGAGAGAAACTCTGCCCTGAAAATTATGTTCTTGCTGCTTAGCAAAGGAATCTTGATCTCTGCCTCACAAGGCAGGAAGGACTGCCAGCCCAGCCCACATCACATGGCCCACGCATAGATCTGTTTATGACTTCTGAAAAATGTAAATACATACATTTTCCCATCCTGATTGCGTGCTGTTTGTCAGATGTTGTTTTATGCCTTCTTTGATTTTACAAACAGGGTGAGAAAAAGAGGCAGTGGATTATTATTTCACAGAGGGCTAGGTTAAAATCCTTCCTCCTCACTGATGTATTGGGGAGTACTGACAAGCAACAGAACAGGTACTGAATTACTTCCAGTCTGTTATCATCTGAAACATTAGCATGCATCTGCAGATCATTAGAAGTTCTCAAATGCTATAGCGCGAATGACCTCCAAGAGCTGGCTGCAGCTCTGTGTGTCTGTAATAGGAAGATGTCCTACTGCTAACTGTTTATTAGCAGTATTCAGATTGGAAGATTAGGCCAACAAGAATTGCATGAGGTGTAAAGTCATGCATGGCCAGAATAATCCCAAGCAGCAGCACAGGCTGAGGCCGACTGGCTGGGGGGCAGCTCTGCTGAAACAGGCCTGGTGGGCATGATGAACAGCAAGCTCAACAGGAGTCAGCAGCGTGCCCTCCAGCAGTGAAGGCAAACTGTGTCCTGGGCCCTATCAGTAAGAGTGTAGTCAACAGGTCAAGGGCTGTGATTATTCCATTCTACTCAGCACTTGTTAGGACACACCTGGAATACTGTGTAGACGCTTGGTCGCCCCAGTTCAAGAGAGAGATTGAAAACTTTGGTATGGTCTAGTGAATTGCTTCCAAGATGATTTGAGGGTTGGAGAGCTCTGACAATGTAGGGAGCTGGGTTTGTACAGCATAACGAAGGCTTGGGCAGGTGGTGAGTTTCTACTGAGTTTTCCAGTGTCTAGTAGGTAGTTGTAGAGAGGATGGAGGTACTTTTCATGAGGGTACACAGTGACAGGACAAGGTGCAATAGGAAAGAGAGTAAGTGCCTCTGAATATGAGAAAAGAATTCATCAATGTGAAAACAGTGAAACATTGTGATTACTTGCCCACTGAAGTTGAGGAATCATCTTGGCTGGAAATACTCAAGACTCATCTGAGTCTAAACCCCTGCTTTCAGTAGGAGGTTGGACTAGGGAGGCCCTTCCAGCCTAGACTTGTCAATGTGTCTATGTTTGTAATATTTGTCCTTTATACCTGCCTTTTTGGTTGATGACAAATAAAGGTCTTTCAGCTCTGACTGTTATCCATTCTTTGCTTTCAAGAGTAATAGCAGACTTAACATCCATGTGAAGAGAAGGAAGTCAGACTTCTGGCGTGTAGTGTGTCATTTTGCAAGACTATCACTCAAATGAGAAAACTGATTTGTTTCTGACAGCTCTTTCCATTTTGGGGTTGCCTAGTGTTGAGAACACTAAGTGCTAAGGAAGATTTGACAAAACTCTTTTCACAGCTTCTTTGCATGGAAAGCATGACTGACTCATAGTAGAATCTGGATGCCTTGGTACTTCCTTCTAATTGGGGTAGCTGGTAGTTGTTAGAACTGTTCCTTAAAGATAAAAGATTTATACCCTACTGTACTGTGGAGGGAATTAAAATATACTACAGACCCTGGCTAAGTGTTCTGTTTACTGAGCTATTGTAATAAAAGAGCACTGCTACTGTAAGAATTAGTTTCAAAGAAGGTGGTTCTACTTCTTAAAGTAGCGAGTGAAAGTGTGGTTTGACACGGCAGCTAAACAAACCTCACAGCTAATTGCTGTGGAATATGGTAGTCCTTCCTCCTTCCTGCCTCTTCTCCATCTGCCAGCTGTCAAAGCCTGTCCTCCTTGCAGTGATTCTAGTGCTCAGCTGATCTCTTTCTGAGCCACCTCAGCTGTCTTGACTAGTGGGAAAGTGTTTACATTTTTCCAGAATGAATTTAGTGGGATGAATCTAGTCACCAAAGTATAATCTAAGCACTAGATGCCCATTCAAGGGAAGCAATGGAAATTCATACCTAGAATGATGGAGGGGAAGGGAGAAGAGTGGGGATAACTTTCAGGGTTTCAGTGAGCACTGTCTGATTGGAGTAGAAGGAAGTTCTTCCTGTCGAACTAAGTAAGCCCTGCAGAAAGGTGTAGAACCTGAGACCCATCTTGTCCTCAGCAAATGCTATTCATTATGTCAGGAATTTTCAGCTCAGCCTGATGACTTCAGGCAACTCCCAGCTCTGGTAAGTACAGTGAATATTGTCAAATCCCCTCCAACAGTCTGTTGTTGAATCCCCCTTGTAAATACCTACCGAAGGTACTGATTCTTCTGCAGGCTATGTAGAGGGAGTCGAGGCTCTTCACGTATCTGCACATTCTGCTGCCGGGAGTAGGCACATAAAAACTGCTTTGGGGCTAGTCCTTTTTGCTGAATTAGGAGAAAGTCAGAAAGGTGAAAAAACATCATTATTTGGTGGAAAACTACCTCTGTGATTGGAAAGGCTGTATTTGAGTTGTGGCTAGATAGAAAGGTAGTGGTTTTGCTGAAAATTTTTTATAGGAATTTTGATTGGTGCACCGTTTTTAAAAAATGTTTATAGACATAGTTATGAAATATCATATGAAAAAGGCTAAAAGTGGTAGATATCTCTGCTGCCTTTGTTGTTGCCTGTATTGCTGCAGTTGGTTTCAGCTGAAGTTCAGAGTTCAGTAACTCCTGTATATTTTAACCATGGAGTTGCACGGATGACTGGGCCCATCTTTAGGGATGACTTTTACGTGTTTACAAGAATGGTACTTTGCCACGCACCTCTGAATGCATTAGTGGAACAGGTTTATGAATGTGATAATGTCCACTCTGCGAATCTGAGGATACAAAGCAGGAGGAACTAACCTTTGCAGTAGGATTTCTAGCAACACTGCTGCTACATGAGGCCTTTTGGTATTTCTGAAGGACTTCTGAAATTTTTATTGGTCTGCCATTTTGACTGGTTTTGTAGTCTGATTCTGACTGTCACTGGTTACAGTGTGTGTGGGTCCCTAACAAAAATTGATCACGTAGCTGCATGAAGAAGTTTTGGTAATGACAACATTCAGAAAACAGAAAGGCTTGGGAAAGGCCTGAGAGGTATCACTGCAGTGTTTGTGAAACAAGGGGTAGAAGTCAGGGAGAGTAAAGACATTCATTCTGCCATCCTAAACTGCCTTCCTTTCATGTGCCATAGGGAGATTTTTATAGAAAGATTTCTGTTGTCTGTTGTTGAATCATGCTGTGGGGACCAGACTTCATTTCTTTTTCCTTTTCCCTTCCCTTCCCTTCCCTTCCCTTCCCTTCCCTTCCCTTCCCTTCCCCTCCCTTCCCTTCCCTCCGTCTCCAGGAAGCATTTTACCTTTCCCCTGTTTCATCTCACTATCTACTCTACCTCCTGCCCAGACTGCTACTAATTAACTTAGTACCTATAGTAACCTCGCTTATCAGCTCGGTATGCAGAGAAGCTTGCTTTATTCTCAAGGGCTTGTGACGTACATACCACAGCATGATTAATCACTCTGTAATCACTAAGTCTGTTCTTCCCTATAACCTTGTCCTGAAGCAATTTCTGAGAGCCTGAGCAAGTGGGGACAAAGTGCTACTGAACCATCTTTTCCTGTCTTGTCTACCTCTCCTTTTGTCTCCCAGGTTCTGGGAGCCAAAGTCACCTTGGTGAAATACAGATTTGATTTTTCTGTTCAGGAGTATGATTACAGTGCATCTACAGAGGTCATGGGGCAGCCATGAGCTATGATTGATGTGTTTCTGGTCAGAACAATGTCTTGAGCAGGAGAAAGCAAAACCCCAATTAAGTTTTGCTTATGCTTGGATGTTAAAAAACATGGGTAACTTTGAGAAATCCAGTTGTGTTTGACCTGTCATAGCTGCATGTCTTAGGAGCTGACAGTCCTTTTTTGTCTTCCAGTTTACTCCAGTTCATTCATACAGGACAATGGTTGAAAGTTATTGTATGTGTAGTCGCTGTATGGTGGTTTTGTGACATGGCTGTCTTCTACCTGCAGTGAGTTCTACCTAAGATCAGGACTGAGATGTGGTCACAGAAGGACTCTTATTGCAAGGAGAGCTTCTACTGCTGCTACTAGTTCCTCATCTCAGGTCTCAGGGATACCTGAAAAGCATAAATCCACAGAGATTAGGTCAGAGACACTTGTTATGTTGTGCAGAACTAATGGATTTCTATTTTCTGACAGTGGGGAGTCACATTTAAGGTGAGAAGTGTTTCCAGGGCTATCTGCACACATGAAGTTCCTAAGGTTTAAAATTAACAAAGCAGCACCTCCATTTCTGCCATGAGAACCGCAGAAAAGTAACAAGTGTTTAGCAAGACTATCATGTATAAGGGTATTTATCTCCTCTTACAGCCTTTCAAATTCACGTTACGTTTTTTCTCTGAAAAAAAAGAAAGCAAAGGCTAGAAACTTCATCTTTTTATTCTGAATTCTCCTTAAGGCAGGAGCTTTAAAACTGTGAGGTTTCATTAGCATTGGTAAAACTTAGGCAACTGGTTTAGTTCAATGATAAAGCCTAATCTGGCTTATATTATTCACTATTTGTTGGAGGGCTTTCTATACTTAGGTAGAAACTGCTCACTGCAGTACTTCTACTGATGAAAAATCAGATGTTACTGTATATAGGATGTAAATTGGCAGTATGCACTCTTTTGAAGGAGTTCACCCTGGTGACTGCAATGCTGCTAAATGGAATACTAGAGTGACTTCTCCTTTTGTGCTATTTAGAGCTCCTAATGTGGATCAAACAGAGGAGAGGACTTGACTGACTAAAGCTGAAGAACAAAGAGGGCAGTTAAGATCCTACTGCTAGAATATGGTGAAAGAATCAAGTGGAATACCTACTGTGGAAAGAGCAAGTAAGCAGGAAGAAGTAGTTTCAAGATAAAATTAAGGAATCAATTAAAAAGTTAAAAGAACATTCAGTGACTGGTTGTTGTTGCTGCTCGTAAAGTCTGTGGTTTAGCTGTTGGATCCTTCTGAGTTCTCTCTGTAGCGCTCACACCAAGCCTGCTGGGGTTTGAGTGCTAACACAGTATAAATATTTACTGCCTAACAAATCTGCCTTTCCTCGTTTTGGTACAGTCCCACTATTGATTATAGTTCTGCCTTTAATTCCATGAGCGTATATCAGTTACATCAGTGTATTTATCAATTCTTAATATTCTTTGAGAAGGAGGTAAACATCTTTCCCTCCTTCCACTATGTTTTAGTTTGTGCAGCTCTACTTGTTAGGAGATTGCTGCATTTCCCCTGTCCTCAGTTTCATGTGTCACCGAAGCCCTGATGACCTTTAATTCAGGTGTACAGTTTATAGCAGCTTAGAAATTGCTGGATGTTTCCTATTCCAGCCAAGTGATCACCTGCTGTCTAAGAACAGCTGGATACGTTCTATCCAATGCCGCCTGAACTGCAATCTGCCAGGATATTTATGTTGTAACAGTTCAGCTCCCTGCAGTCTGGGAATTTTCCTGTTTTCTTAATATCCATAGTGCTCTATGCAACGTGATTTTCCAGCAGTGCTCAGTTGTTTGTCCCCTCAGTGCTATCCGGGCTAGTGAGGTGCTTAACAAAATGATCCACAGAATCATTTCTCCATAGCTGTTCTGTCATTTCAGTTTGATACGGACACACTGTTTTGTGAGACATCTGACAGTACTCCCAAAGTTTTAGGGAGGACTTCCCTGTAATAAGTAAACTTTAAGTCATAGATTCAGTATTTACTGCAGGGCTGATAGACAGAATATACTATGTATTTTATAAATACACGTGCATCTATACCGTACAGCCCACACATGCCAATTGGAACTGTGTCCTATGGTGATACGTACTGTGCAAACACAGCAGGATATGTATTTAGCTGTTCAAGCAAAATGTCCCCCACGGGCTTCATTAATATTTTTTCTGGGTATTCAGCGTTAATGTATACCTAAGTGCTAGGTATTTTCTCATTGAGTATAATGAAATTATTCTTTTTAAGATGTTATGTACACTAAGTATTTGTATGCTCTTCTCTGCTGTCACACATACTTAAACTACTAGACTGTTCTTACTCTTTATGTGTCCTTATTGGTTAACAAATAAATGACCCATTATTTTGTCTCCTAATGCTCTGTATAAACCATCTTTGCCACTTTCCTGATGGCCTATAATTGTGGCATAATTGGATGGTACATTTCCATAAAGTGCTCTTGAAGCAACTGTCAACAGTCTGCATATTGTTTGTTTACTGTCCTGATTCAACTAGGTACCGATGTCCTCCCCTTCCCATAATTAAAGATAGACGCTGTATTTCATGCTTTTCTTCTACTGAGGAACAATAAGGAAAGGGAAGCAAGGAGACTGTTCTTGTAACTGAGGAACTGGTGCGGGTCAGGTAATCTCAGTTCAGTTTGCAGTTGCTACAAACGGTAGTGACAGGACAAGGGGTAATGGGTTTAAACTGAAAGCAGGAAGGTTTAGATATCAGGAAGAAGTTCTTCCTGGAGAGGGTGGGGAGGCACTGGGACAGGTCGCCCAGAGAAGCTGTGGATGCCCCATCCCTGGGAGTGTCCAAGGCCAGGCTGGATGAGGCTTGGAGCAACCTGGTCTAGTGGCAGGTGTCCCTGCCCATGGCAGGGGGGTTGGAACTGGATGGTCTTTAAAATCCCTTCCAACTCAAACCATTCTGTCATTCTATGAAACCTTTTGGCTATGACTTTAAGCAAATCCCATGGTTCATAGCAGGCCTCTTGGAGAACTAATTTTTTAGAGGCGCTGTTTTGTGCCTTGCAAATAGGGCCATGGTCTTACTGAGCTATCTTGCAGCCTCCTTCAGGGGGAAAAAAAAAAAAAAAAAGGATAGAAATATTTCACTGAAATACGTAATTTCATAACATTTCGGGTGTTGATGAAGTCCAAGGAATCAGCAGCAGGAACTTCTCCCCCGCGGGCCGTGTATTTCAAGGTGAATCTCTGTACCTCAGGCTACACATCCCCGGGGGTTCCCCCCCACGCCAGCTGGCGGCTGCTCCCCGCCCGACCCGCCGTGGGTCGTGCCGGACACGCTAAGAAGCAGCTGCTCCCACTCTTAAAAGGGCCATGGCACCTTTCTCCTTTCCCAGGAACCTTCCAGAAGGCGGGATCTCCTGTCAGGGCGGGGGGACGATGATGGCTCTGAGCGGAAGGTGTCCTACCGGGGGTTCCTCAGCTTGAGGTGGCCTGGCAGGGTCGCTCCCTGCCACCCTTTGTACTGCAGACTGCTTTAACCCCATCTGCTCCTTTCAGAGAGCAGAAATTTGTGGGGAATAATCCCTCTGGCTCAGAGAAATTAAGAGCAGCTGTATCCCGAATTCTGAACAAGAAATGTACTCATTCGATCGCCTTTCCATCCAGGCATTTTCATGTTGTCCTTACTCACACTGTATCCCTCCAGGTCTGACCTCTCTTCCGCTGCATCCCAAGCATCTTTCCAGCAGTCTCAGTGCCAGTTTGAAACTTGTAGGTACATACATAGCACAAAAACTTTGCATCTCCACCTTGTCCTTCCGTGTGGATTAGACCACTGTTATTGCCCTAGTTTGCATAGCATTTCATTGCTGCAAACTCTTAAACTTGTTGACCCAACCCAGGCGAGGCCTGTACCTTCACCTCCATGCTCTTCAGCCTTCCCTCACTCCAACCCCTTGCCTCTTTGCTGTCACAAGAGTCTGTCCTTCCTTCCTTTTTAGCAGGACCCTGGAAATCTCTGCTTTGGTTTCACATCTAATTCACAGACATGAACTGACTTTATATATCCAGATGTTACTGCTTTTCAGCGACTGAGCTGACTGAGAGTATAAAGAAAGTTTTTCTTTGTTAAAATCATGTTAAAACCAATTATGAAGTTAATTGTGCGGTAAATCTCAGGAACTGAGTCCTTTCTCTTAAGCATGATTATTATATAGGTAATGCACTATTATTTGCAAAATACAGGCTTCTTAGAGTGCCTTCCTTCACTAGAGATGTCCTTACAAGTCATGTTTTCCATTTGCCTGAGTCACCCTCTTGCTGAGCACCTGAAATATACTTTCATGGCAGGACTTGCTGGATGCTACAAACTCTCCGATTTTCAGTGTGCTCTCAAATATGCCAGTAAGATATTTACATGCTGAATTATTAGATAACTTGGTGACTTCTGGGTGGAAAGTGGTGGCGAAAAATTTCAACTTGGTTATGATCTGATACACTGCAAAACTTGAAGCTCTTGCATTTCATACTGAAATAATGAACTGTGAGCTTCTGAGCATTTCATGCCACAGGTGTTCTAACATGCAGTGAGTAAAATGATAAAATAAATCAGGATGGAGAGGTCTCATTAGGTCGACTACCCTGCACAAAATGGACAGCTTCAGAGCTAGAACCGTTTGCTCAGGGCCTTGTCTATACACCTTCTGAAGACCTCCAAGAATGGAGATTACTCAGCCTCTCTTGGCACTTCCCAGCACTGAACCACCCTTATAGGAGGAACCAATTTTTCCTGACATATAGCTGAGATTTTCCTTGGTGCAACCTGAATGTTACCTCTTGTCCTTCTGCTGTGCATGTGTGAGCACCT
Organism: Eurypyga helias; assembly: GCF_000690775.1. NCBI lineage: Eukaryota > Metazoa > Chordata > Aves > Eurypygiformes > Eurypygidae > Eurypyga > Eurypyga helias. The sequence continues at coordinate 14,228 of NW_010235998.1, forward strand.
AGAAGTCACTTCTGTGGAGGAGCTTCTTTCTATTTTCTGAATCGTGGCCATTCCAGTCATCTCTGAAATTACCAAGTAATCCCATAATTTCTGTTCAAATTAATTTTCCCTGTTGACAAATGTCCAGAGTTATACTGCCACAGTCTCCCCCAGCTCATATAGTACTGACAGCCAGATAAATTAATAAATATTTATCATATCATTAAGTTCTACTAGCAGGCAACTTTGCTCAAAGCTTGAAAATAAACTGAGTTGTTATCTAGGGGCTCTGCAAGGAGACCGATGATACAGTTTCATGGGCGAGTTTAAAATACTGTTGCTTGCAAAAAAAAGAGTCCTGCTGCATCTCATTTTCATCTCTGGCCACTTATTCCAGCCTGCTCCATTGCACCAACACTAGCATTCAACATGCCACCCAGATCAGCTGGCTGATTCGAGTGTCCTGGTGTCAGTGCGGTAATCAGGCATCCCAACATGATTTATGCAAGTGTACTGACAGGCCCTGTTTCCTTTTCCTGGCCCTGGGTGGCAGTGAGGGTCTGTCAGCTCTGTGTCAGCTTATCCCTATGTGGAACAGAGGTAATAATGGGAACCAATATCAATAACATATTGTCAGATCTTCACATCAAGGTGGCAAGGAAATGAGAAATGTTAGTACCTACACAGAAACAACTTCTGTGTGAAGACCCAGTCAGTTTACAATCTAAGGGTGATTTAAAGGCTTGTAGAAATGGCAGTATGTTATAATTTTATTCATAAGGTTATGAATAATACTAATATAAAATAGTAAGATATCAGAGCAGTGAAACAATAAGTCCAGTATGACTCTATATTCAGAATAAAATGCATAGATTTATGCTTCTATATCTGTAGGTAGATCTACAGATATTGATATCTGCTGTTTACTAAAAAGCCAAACATGACTGCTTTTCTAATATTTACAATGTCATTTTCTTACTTTTATTGAGTTTTACTATAGATTGTCCTTAGCCTACTTTTCTGGAAACAAGACATATTTTAGACAATCTGTGTGGGTGTGTCTGTACACCATTAGCCCGTAGTAACCTGTGTAATCTTCTATCAAAATTAGGGGATTGAGGTCTCAAAGATTATTTGTTCATTTGATAATTTTCTCAAAATTATACTTTGATATGTTGATAATTATCTCTGATATATCTTTGATAATTATCTCAAAGAGAATTTCTTCTTTCAACTGAGAGAAAAGGTTCCTATAAAGTTAATTAAAATGGTCAACCAGGAAAAAAAAAGATCTCATTAATGTCCCAAAAGAAGGAAAGGTTGCAAAGTGAACCTCATCAAAGATTCAGCACAAGAGAAGGGTCTTGTAAGTGCTCCAGCAGATTCAGGCAGAGTTCTTTGACCTGGACCAGCTACGTAAAACAAATCCATGGAACATTCATTGCTCCACCTATACAACTGGTTGGTTCCCATCCTCATGTGAAAACAAAAAGGTGCTGACTTTCTTTTTTTTTTAATTAATAAAGCATTTCCAGTCTGCGTAATTGTGGAGAAAAAAATGGCATAGCTTGATCTGTGAAGTTTTGAAAACAAGAACATAATGAAATACAGTTGTAGATACAAACAATCACAGTGCCCTCTTAAGAGGAGTTGCTCGTTTTCAGAAGTCTTACTCCCAACAGCGGTTGCAATACCAAAGATTTTTATTAAGCACTCTATTTTTAATCTCATTTCAGGAAACTCTTTATTACTTCTGGTAAAATTCCCACAGGTATTTTTTCAGAATATGGAAAAAGGTAAACAGGGCAGAAAAGGCAGTTATGATCTACTGTCTGAGTTATGATCTACTGTCTTTATTTTTTGTGTCTCTGTGATGCCTCTGCCATGGCTATGGTCATTGGAAGAACTGGTGGAAGAATTACTGTGGTGTTTTGAGATGACTGAGTAGGAGGTCCCCCAGCAAACTGAGGGGATCAGAATGAGTCAGGCTGAGTTACTCCAAGGCAGAATTTGGCCTGGGAATGAAACCTGATTTGACACTGAGACAGATCTAAAGCACTCACCCGGCTGCAGGTAGTCGCTCTCTACGAAAGCAAAATGCTTTAAATGCCTTCACCTCAATCGCCAGGACTCATTTTACCATTGCCTAAGACTGGTACCACATAGGAAATTCTTTAATTACCTACAACATTTGTGAATGAACAATCATTCCAACCCACAGGTCAGTTTCATGAGCCTCATGATTACCAAAAGCATTTGCAGAAGTACCATATCATCCTACACCTGGGTCAGGGCAATC
>NW_010235999.1:0-1507 GCF_000690775.1 Eurypyga helias
AGACGGCAGCTCTTCCTTTGGGGCAGAGAAACAACAGTTTAGGAACAGCTGCCTCGCTTAGGATTGTTCCCGGGTCCCATCCGACCAACGCCGTTCTCCCGGCTCCGCTCACAGCGCGCCGTGTCGGGGCCGCTTGCGCGTCACCATTGCTGGGCATGTTTTCGGTACCGGCGAGTGGGTTTTTAAGGAGGGAGCGTACGGCTGGGGGGGGGGGGCGGGGGCGTGGCCCCTCCCCCGCCCGCAAAAAAAAGCCCCGCGCGGTGTTTTCCAGCGGCGGGTCGGCGTCGGGCTGGCAGCCGGCTTCCTCCCACCCTGCCCTGCTCCCTCCGGGGGAGGGCTGTTGGGGTTCATGGCCTCGGAACTGGCGTAGCCCAAGGTGACCCTACAAAAATCTTGTTTCCCTAATGTGAACGATCTTTACCTACTAATTAAGTGCTTTATTTTGATTTTCGCCACTGTTGCTCCCCTTCCTTGCTGCTTGTTACGCTCTGCCCATGCGCCGAGCGCTGTCAGCGGGCAATGACACGCTGAATGGGGGACACGGGGATGAGGTCGATGTAGCTACAAGCAGTGGATAAAAGATGCGCTGGGAAGTCCAGGCAGAGCCGTTCCCATCCTGGCAGAGCTGCCGGGAGGAGGTTGGGATCTTCCCTCTCGCGGGAAGGGAGCTTTGGATGCTCTCCCTCAGCTTCTCACGGGGAGCGGGGTCGCTCTCTGCGTCCACCTTCATCCCTTCCTCCTCTCGGTACCGTTTTACCCGTGAAAAGGGGAATCTGGTGGGATTGCGTTGCCGAGAGCCCTTTCTAGGTAGTGCCTGCCGTGTCCCGGATCTCGTTCCTGTACCGGGTTCCTGACGGTCGCCGTGGCGTGCGTAGAACCGAACAGCTCTGGGAGCACCGAGAGTGACGGAACTTGGCGTTTCTGCAGATCTGTGTCCCTTGCTCATGAGCCACTTCCTCCTCCTGCTTTGCTTTCCTCTCCCCATGCTCTTCCTTGTCCCACCCGTGCTCCTCCACCGCCTGCTGGGACACTGGGGGGCCCATGTGTGCCCATCGGCCCTGCTCCCGTCTTCACAGGCCTCATCCTTGAGGACACCGTATATATATGGAATGTTTCTTTGGGGGAGTTTGGGGAAGTAGGAGGATAACAGGATGACCAGGAAGGGGGTTTTTCATTGAATCGTGGAGCGGTTTGAGGGAGAAGGGACCTCAAATTCCCCCCAGCCCCACCCAATGCCACGGGCAGGGACACCTTCCATAGCCCAGGTTGCTCCAAGCCTCATCCAGGCCACTCCCAGGGATGGGGCATCCACAGATTCAGTGCCACCGCCCCGTGCCAGCTCCCCCTGCCCCTCCAAAGGTGCCGCTGGGTTTTGGGGGTCCATGGGAAGCTGCAAACACGGTGGGGGTCACAGCAGGGAGTGCAACCGGCCGCTGACCCCCTCGTGCTGTCGAAATGTGTCTGGGATGTGGTTGCAGGGGCTGAATCCTGGGGGCAGTTTGGGCCC
>NW_010236000.1:0-221 GCF_000690775.1 Eurypyga helias
AGCGCTGCGAGCCCCCGGGCACCCATCCTGCGCAGCGCTGCGCTGGGAACGCCAGCCCTTCTCCTGGCCAGCAGCGCTCGGCCACCACCCCTCGCTGGAACGGGACAGGGGCGTCTACCCGCGTTTCGGTGAACCGCCTCAGCTTGGAACTTGCACCAGGCACGTCCAACACGCCGGGTTTACCTGCACTGCCAGGACAGCGCAGTCGCTGCTTTCTGAAA
>NW_010236000.1:282-498 GCF_000690775.1 Eurypyga helias
TGCTCTGCGTTTGGATGGAGTCTTACGCACTCAAAAGCTTTTATTATGCATTTAAACAAATGCATAATCCCTTGAGTACAGTATATATTTAGAAACGTGGATCGGGAAGGTGTTTGGGCACTGAGAACATTCAGGCTCTGGTACAGCTCCCTGTGCAGAATGGAACCCAGCTCCCAGATCTGCAGAGGGATCAGGGGCCTTGCTCTGGAGCCCTCC
>NW_010236001.1:0-1557 GCF_000690775.1 Eurypyga helias
AGGCAGCCATGCCTGCGCCAATCAGCTCCCGCAGGAGCCGGGGAGGAGCTGGGCCCACGGCCGCCTCGTCTCGCCCAGCAAAACTGGAGCCACCTCTGTGGCCCTGCGCTGCAGCCCCCAGCTCACACCCAGTATGGGCCCTGCCCCACTGCAGTCCCCCAACTCATCCCTGCCCCCCAGGCTGATCCCTGCGCGAGGCCAACCCTCCTTGCCCTGCCCCATAAGCAGCTCTCAGGGCTGGGAAGGAAGAGCACAGCCTGGATAGTGCCCCGTGCAAGGGGATGGTGTCACCACCACGACTGCCACGCAGCAGCTCTGCGCTGGACCCCCAGCTGTCCCTGGGCTGTGGGTCTGCATCAGCTCCTTGCAGCAAAGCAGCGGGGTGGGGAGACCCAAAAAAACACCCTGTTTCCACTCACTACGGTGCCGTAGCTTTAGCAACGCTCTGGGGCACTGCTTGCTTCTGCAGGACCCCAGGATGCACCGTGTGGGAAGATGGCTGGGTCACAGGCAAGGTGTGGCATCACTGTCCCTTCCTGTCCCAGCCTGCTTCCAGGGACTGTCCCTGGCTGATTCATCACCTGGGCCCTAATTGCTATTTACAATGGCACTGAGTTCACTGGACTAGGGGAGGAAGGTGGGAGCACTGGCAGGCCAGGAGGGCGCACACCCTGAGGCTGTCAGGAAAGGGCTGAGGCTGCTGCTGCCTGGCCCCAGCCGGAAGCAGCTCCCAGGATGGGGTGGAGGACGGGTACAGCAGAGCAGGTGCTCAGGGAATGGGATAACTCCGTGGGAACCAGCGCTTGGGGAGCTCAGTGTCAAGCAAGCTCAGGAACATGAACGAGCAGCAGAGACAGAGATCGAAGCTTCCTCTGCGCCCGCTCCTGCTGGCCTCAGCCTCTGGAGACAGGGGGAACAGGTCTGTCAAGGCAGCCTCCTGCAGCAAGCACTGCTGCCGCTGACTAATGCCAGGGTGGAGAGGCTCCCATGCAACAGCTCACTTCCTCTACGTCCTACCACAAACAGTGGCCACTGACAATATCACAGCTCTAGCAACGCCTGTGGGTGCTGCTCCCCCAGCACGGGGACCCCAGGAGCTGGAACACGTGGGATGGCAGCTGGGTCCCATGCAGGAGCCCCCCCCACCAGAGAGACTCCTTGGCTGTGCTCCGTCAGGGTGCGGGCATGGGGAGCCAGGCTTTACCCACACCAAACTCACTCCCCAGGAAATGGGATTTCCCTGCCTGCCATGGCCCTACTGCCGTCAGGGAAGGGCTGGTTGGGTAAAACCACTCCCTCTGCCAGGCCCTTGTCCTGGCTGGGACAACCCCAAGCCAAGGAAAATGCCAGAGGCGGATCGCTTTGCTGTCTCCTTTATTCAGGCAGAGCTTGCAGGGAAGGGGCAGGCAGGGAGCCAGGCTTACGACCAGGTTTCAGCCTGGAAGCGCTGGGACCGTTCCAGGGCTGCTAAATGCTCCTCTGCTTCGGAAGGTGACAGGCCACCTTCCAGCTGCAACACTGACTGCAGGGCTTCGGCCACCGCCACCGGCATCTGCT
>NW_010236001.1:1598-5921 GCF_000690775.1 Eurypyga helias
GAGGGTGAGCAGGAAAACCAGGGCCATATCTGCAGCCCCAGTGCCCTGGCAAGGCAGCCCATCAGCGGGGCAGCGGTGCCTGCAGCCGAATCCACCGATCCCAGCACACAGCACAGGCTGCCGCTGCAGCAGGCAGTGGGAACGTGCCTCACCCTGCAACACAGGCTGCCTGGCACCAAATAAATGACAGGCTCTGAGAGGCAGCTCACCACTCCCTAGAAAGCAGCACTGTTATCCACACAGGGCTTTCCAGCACTGGCATTTGCAGGCAAAGAAGTGGCCGCGGTAGCCAGTCCCCGGCAAAGGAGCATCACTGCTCAGTAGCCTTAACTCTGCCCCCACATTGCTCCATTTCCCATCATAGAATCACGGAATGGTTTGTGTGGGAAGGGACCTTAAAGATCATCTAGTTCCAACCCCCCTGCCATGGGCAGGGACACCTTCCACTAGACCAGGTTGCTCCAAGCCTCATCCAGCCTGGCCTTGGACACTTCCAGGGATGGGGCATCCCCAGCTTCTCTGGGCAACCTGTCCCAGTGCCTCACCACCCTCTGCGGGAAGAATTTCTTCCTGGTATCTAATCTAAACCTCCCTGATTTCAATTTGTACCCATTACCCCTTGTCCTGTCACTACAGGCTCTTGTAAAAAGTCCTGTAAAAATCACCCTCATTAGAGGGACACAGGGAATATGCACAAGTCGGAATTTATTGGCAGGAGGGCAGCAATCTGCCCTTTCACCTCGGGGGAAGCACTCGGTGGAAAACACGCTGGGTAAGATGACTGCTGCGAAGGAGCAGCCGCTTCCCTCCATCCGCTGCCTCCTTTCAAGAAATACGATTGTTTTGATAGCGATATCTGTAACCAAAGCCAGTTCAAGCCTCCAAATAAGAGAAACAGTGAAGAAATATGAGCTCCTGTGTAGAAAATACCTGCATAGGATTCAACACTTGAAGCAGAATTATTTCTTATGGAAAACAAGAAATTCAGACCTTTCCTGGAGAGAGTTTCATTTGATGAACTGACTGTGCGACAAAAAAAAAATCTAATAAAAAATTTCCCAGGCTGCTCCAGTTGGCACAAGCATCTGGCAACGTCCTTGCTGTTTCCCAAGAACAAGGCAGAATTCTGACTTGCCTTTGAAGCTGATTAGCGTCCCAAAATACACAGAAAGGAGGTCTTCTTTTTTTGGAAGAGTCATATTGTTTCTGAGTCAGGCACTGATATGCAAGTACAAGATAATGTAGCTGGTCTTGTGACTGAAAACATGTCAGAAACCTATTTTTTGCAGAAAGAGAGACATTTGCAATCATTTGCCCCCGGGCAAGATAAGCTGGGGATGATCATAGGGAAGACACCGCCCTGGCTCCCCAGACCCTGCTCCAGCCAGCAAGGGCCCAGGAAGGCAGGCACACTGTGCTACGTGGTCCAGGGCCACACAACCCAGGATCCACCTTTCCCATCTTTCTCCTAGCATGGCTGAAACTGTGAATACTATTTTTAGGGGAAAAAAGGGCCATTTTCAGGCTACTCCACTGCACGTTCCCGTTTGGCACCCCACTGGCAGTTCAGTCTGCAGGCCAGGGAGGGATCCCAGGCAGCTTTACATGTGGTGCAGGCTGTTCAGGATGGGTGGGAACGTGCCCCCTGCAAACAGGACAGTTGCACTTACACACGGAGGATAAGGCTCTCAGATCCCACCTGCCTGACTGGGGCTGAGGCCCACCCACACCAGGGTCGAAGACCCCTGGTGAGATGGGTCTGGGAGCAACCCCCATGTTCAAACCACCATCCTCACAGTCACTGCAAAATCCTGCCATGTGGACAGCTCTGCAAGACTTGCGCCTTCCAAGACGCTGATCTTTTTTTGTCTGCCCTCAGGGTGTCTCCATCAGCACCAAAAGAGAGGACAGAGACCACCATGCCCAGTGGTCACCCAACAGCTGCCCAATGGCCTCAGCATTTGGGCTGTGGATGGAGGCACAACCCCAAGTCCCGAGTGCAGCTTGAGGGAGGAAACCAAACCCAACACCTAGATCCATGGGTAGGAATGACCACTTTGGGATAAGCCCTGCGATGCAGCAAGGCATACCAGAGCAAGCAGCAGCGCTGGTGCAGCAGAGATGGCAAAGCGGTGGGCGGCCTGGCCTCCGCTTCCTGGGCAGTAAACAAAATTCTCCTTCTCCCAGGAATGCAGCGAGGCCAGTCTCACCCTTTGAGGCACCAGGGAAGTTCCTGCTCTTGTGCGGGACAGGCAGGAAAGAGCCTCCTGCAATTGCTGCTCATGTCGACAGCGAGGCACAGGTTTGCACAGAGCTTTCCAGGTCACAGGGTGCACGACAAACACCATCGTCAGCCTCTCGCCCGCTCAAGGAGCCCAAAACGTTTCACAACCCTCACCCCGGGGGGCAGGCGAGCAGCCTCCTCCCTGCCATGCAGGCAGCAACAAGGGCGGGCAGGTTAAGGGCTTTGCCCAGGAACAGAGGCACAGAGATAGGAACGGAGCTGCAGATGCTCTGCCTCCAAAGGCAGACCCCACGTTCTGGCCAACAATTCAGGATTTAACGACCAGGCCAAGGTAACCACCCAGTGAATTCAGCTGCGCTGTCGAAGGAGCCAGGCTGTGGTGCAGTGCAGCTCGTCCCTGCCCCAGGAAGTCACTTTTAGGAACAAGGAGTCAGCCAGGATGGGCCAAGGGTCCCAGAAGCTGTTGCTCACGAGCCCCAGCACCAGTGGAGCCGTGGCATATTAGGCTTTAAATGCCTCCTGCCCAGCCCAGCAGCCACAGGAACCACACATGCCGTTTTCCCTGGTTTCACCGAGCCCTGCAGGAGGAGTGGGCTGTGAAGAGGCTGGGGGTCTCCGTGCATGGATTTGCCCTGGGTCAGAGGCCAGGCAGCCCGCTTTCAGGTGACACTGGTCACAAGCGTTGGCAGTTGGAGGGATGGGTACACGGGGTTGGCTGGAACACCTTTACCACAGTGCCAGCTCTGCCCCTCCTAACCCGAGCACAGGGTAGGTGAGAAATGGCCCCCTCAGCCCAGGGCTTGTGGGGCAGGATGTACGGAGAGAAGGAATGAGCTGGTCCTTCTGCAGTGGTCAGTGCAGCACCCAGAAACCTGCCAGGGTACAGGATGTGCTCGCTCTGGAGGCTGAGCCGAGGGAGAGCCTCCAGGGAGGCAGAGAAGCGGTGATGTGCAGCCCCAGTCCCGCAGAGAGCCCTCTCACTCACCCAGCCAGGTAGACATGAGCACCCCTGCTCAGCAGCTCCCACACCAGCCTTCGGTTCTCTCGGATGCGGTGCTGAACATAAACCTTCTCCTCCTATAGGGAAACATAGTGCTGAGCCTGCCAGCCCTGGCAGCAGCCCCAGCACACCTGCCTGGCCCTGGGGACTGGTCTCAGGAGCTGTTTGCAAGAGCTCAGAGCAGTACAGCCCCCCTGAGCAGGAAGAAATGGGAGCAGCAGTTGGATCAACTCTCACACAGGGAAAGGGATCCCCACACCTCACATCAGTGCCCTGGGACCAGTTGGTGGGAGATGGGTACAGGAGAAGGAGCTTCTGTGGGGAACACCGATTGCCCCCTCAAAATCCTCTGGCTGCCCCCTGCCGGCTCCAGCTCTGGTGAACAGTCAGGGCCATGAGCTGGGGAGGCCCTGCAAGGTCTCCCCTTCTGCCCTCTCCTCTCCCAGCATAGGCAGGAGGGTCTGTGGCCACCCCCACCGCAGGGCTACTGCAGGCCAGAGACCCTTCCGCATGTCCCTGGCCACCAGTCCCAGCCTTGTCACCTGCTGGAGACACAAAACAGCTTGGAGGGATGGCCTTGTCCCACCCCCTGCCCCTCTGCTTAGGGACTGGATACGACTGGCTTTTGGCACTGTAAGGCGCAACTGAGGAGAGTTCCCAAAGGGTTAATCCACAAGACTTCACACATCCAAGCAACTGCCTACAGACCTGGCTTCTGCCCAAGAGGAACACCATTGCCAACGTGCCTGAGTTCACTGCCGGCCCAGATGGCTCCTCCGTGACAAAGGTGACACTGTGACGAAGGCCAGGCCCTCTGCCGCATGCCCCACCATGCCCGGCTCTGCACAGCGGTGAGCTGAGCCACGGGCACAGCCTCCTCCCCAGGGCCTCCTCCCTCCCACCCAGCCCCAAAGGCAACAAGGCTCTTTATGTGTTCCAAGACTCCTGCACGCTGCAGTCTGGAGCTGTGTGTGGGAACAACCTCGAGCAGCAACCATGCCCGGCTGTCACAAGAGCTGGTCGCCGCACGGCCAGCAGGTCCCACGCAGTGCCGCTGGCCGCATGGCACTGCAGCGTC
>NW_010236001.1:6017-11919 GCF_000690775.1 Eurypyga helias
CATCATTACCATTAATCAGCTAAGTGCTGACAGAGGCTCTGCCGACGAGGCTGGGGCTCCGAGCGGGTCATTTAAGGACCTGCAGCTACCCAGAAACCAGAGCACCCCAGTGACACACCTGGCTCACAACATCTCAGCTAAACTCCAAGGCCTCCTGCTGAGAATGAGCCACAACTGCATTAGGTTGGGATCAATCGGTCTGCACTGCGGGGCAGAGGTGGTGTGACAGGTCACTGCAAAGGGGACCTGATAGAGAGAAGAGGGAAATCCTGCTCAGCTATGGAGCAACCCCGCTCCTGCCAGGCTCTTTGAAAACACTTTTTGAGGAGTTCATGTCTGTGGTATCTGCTAGAGCCACAGGTACAACGGCCCAGCGTGGGACACCCTGCCTGGCTGCACTCTTGCTCTCCTCCCTGCCATGGCACTGCCAGGACTCGGTGGCAGAAGTCCCTCATGACAAAGTGCTTCGCCCCACAGGGCGGACAGAGAAGGGAGGCCAGGAGGCACACTCAGAAGGGAGTTCTGACCCTCCAGCATCTGTGAGGGCAGGGGGAGGGCTCTGAGGCTGCTCTCTAGATCTGAGGAGTAGCAGATACTCCCTCCACTGTGTGAGCCATCAGAAAAAAGCCAGACTGGTGATCCAACAAACCTCTGTAGCGCTGCTCCTCTCCATCAGAGACTTGGAAAGCTGACACAGAGGCATTCAACTCATGCCTCGCCAGTGACTGCATAAAAGATGCTGGCTTCATGTCAACACATGCACACAGCCAGGAGAAAAGGACTGGTGCAGCTGAGCTACCTAGAAATGCCCCTTCTCACTGACCCTTTTTATCAGATCTCTCTGTTGTAAAGGCAGGCTGAGCTTTCAATGCCATCAAGAGACAGGGCAAGGCAGTGGAACAGAATCCCAGTGTAGGGAGTCTCTCTGGCAACACAAAGATGTGTGCAGTCCACAGAGGGGCGGATCACCAAGGACGCTGCCTGGGAAATAAGGCAGCAAATGAGGGGGTGAGTTGTGGGGGTGCTCATACTTCCTTGGAGCTTTCTCACGCATGGCTGAGGCTCGTCAGAGCTGGCAGGGAGGCCAAGCTCCTCAGCTTCAGCCAGCAATCAGGACACGGTGGGGAGAGTGGTGTTCAACCAAGAAAGGGTATTGCCTGGTGACCCCCTTCTGAGAGGCCTGGGAGCCTTTTTTCACTCATGTGGCCCAGCCAAACAAAGCTGGCTCACGCTTTATCTGCTCCAGCACTCACCAGCCCTGTCCCAGCAACCTTTCTTGCTCAACTCAGCCAGACATGTCCCAGCTGGGCAGCAGCACTGTGCTGCTGGTGCGGATCCCAGCCAGCACCCAGCTGGTGCAGGGGAGCAAGGTGACCACTGTGCTACACCAACAGACCCTTCACAGGCCATCTCAGCAGGTACAGGGGCCAGAAACACCAGCAGACTCCCACCAGCGCTGCCTGAGATGCTTCTGTATCCACTCTGGGAACTAACCTGGTCCCTGGAGAAGGCAGTGAAAAGCGTCAGGAAGCCCTTCGTCACCAGCTCCTCCCACTCCGCCCGGCAGTAGAAGTCCTTGCTTTTCTGGCGGCAGCCGAAGAACAGGCAGTTCCCTGCAGAGAGCAGGGCAGAAGGGCTGTGCTGGGTGGACCAAATGCCCTGTGAGCACGGGGTTCCATTGGTGCCCACGGGACCTGCAGGGAGCCCCAGGGCTCCCACCTCTTTGTCAGACCTGGCTGACAGCCCTGGCCTGGAAGAGCCAGGACTCAGCAACTGCGTGAGCATGAAGCCAAGTGGCTGGTGGCAACGAGAGCCCCCTGTGTGCTGGGAAAGCAGGATGTGGAGGGCTGGTAGGGCAAGAAGAGCCCCCAGGGCTGACTTGTGCAGCTGAAGATGAGTTCAACAACCCATCTCCGCTCACAGAGAACCAAGAGCCTCTACAGAGCCCTGCCCTGACCCAGGAAGCGGCCTGCAGCACAGCCTATGAATAACCACACAAGCTGTGCTCACCAGGCTCTGATCCCCACCTGCCCCAGAGCCCAGCTTGCTCCCACTCAAACACAGCAAAGCCCAGGCCTGTCCAAACCCTCAGGAGCCTTCCCGTGTGCTGAACACAGACCTGCCTGCAGCAAGCAGCATCCCAAGTCTCTCCCAGGACCATCCCTCACCTCTACGTCCTTGTGCCACCCGCTCCTGTATCGCTGCTCGGAAGGGTGCTACCCCGGTGCCAGGGCCAATCATGATCACGGGGGTGTCAGGGTCATACGGAAACTTCAATCCTCCCTTCTTCACCCAAAGAGGCACCCGGACATCACCTGCAAAACAGACTGACTAATGTCACCCCACTACCACTGTACCTGAGACACCCTGGCTTACCACCCCGCAGCACCAAGGCCCCCCCTGGTGCCATGGCACATGATGGGTGCATGAAAAGTGCTTCAGCTGTCTCAGCACTGTCTCTGCAAACACCTGAGTGAGCCCCAGAGCAAGGCAACAGGGCAAGAAGAGCCCCCAGGGCTGCCTGTTCCCCGCCACCAGCCTCAGCCGGTGCACCAGGCACACTCAGCCTCAGCCCGGCACCTTGAACAGCTGCGGCTGGGGAAGACAGCACCAGGGGTGAGCAGAGATCACAACCCAGCCACTGAGTAAGGGAGGGCCAAACTTGCCTCCTCTAGGACCCAGAGGAAGGGTGAAGATCCCCAGCCAGGTACTCAGAGAATGCCCAATCTTGCCCTGGTGTCATTCTCCACCATCCTGCAGCAAGGAGACCCCATCAACTTGTCACATCTGCCTGGGAACCCAGCTGGAGGGGTTCTGTGGTTAGAGCAGATGAGCAGCACACACAGGCTTCGCAGGACAGGATGGATGTGCTCAAAGGAAGGACCATCCTTCCCAGAGCTGGTGCTATGAGTCTGGAGGAGTCCAGCAGTCAGAGCACTGCTAGCTCCAGGATGCCGGGAGCAGCCCATCGTGGGACAGTGGGGCACACTGGTGCTGGGAGCAGGAGGGTTAAGCAGCTGGGAGAAAACCAGGAGCTCAGGGCAAGCAGGAAGAGCATGCCATATTCTGAAGAGGATGGGAGCAGCAAGGAAGCATGGCTACTGTGAGCTCAGCCCATCCTGCCAAGCCAGTGTGCTCCAGCTCCAGCTCCAGCTCCAGCAGTGGTGGTGCTCCACCCAGGGTCCAAGCAGCTCCAGCACGCGGCCGCATGCCCACAGCTCCACCATGGTCCCTGGCATCAGCGCTGTGTGCTGTGGCAAGCACGCTGGGTTCTCACAGAGTCCAAGCAATTACCTTGTTCTGGGTTGAGAGAAGCCAACCAGGTAGAGCAGAGACCACAGCGGGGCTTGCTGAGCCGTGTCTTGTACCGCACTACTGCCATGAGGATCTGGATCCGGTCAGGATGAGCCTGTGTCCAGACAGGAGTCACGAGAAAGGAGAAGGCATCCAGCACAGCGCTGCAGGAAGAGCCCAGTGCCTCCTCCAGGGACAAAGCCTGTGCCCAGCTCCTGCCAGGGCCTCTGCAACACTCGTCTGGGCCTGACACAGCCACTCAGACACAGAATGGAGCACACCCTTGTCCAAAACCTTTCAATAGGAATGGGGGTTTTCCCAGAGAAGCACTGCTGTGGGAATGCTCTGCACAGCTGGCAACAGTGACAGGGACTGTCCAACCCAAGAGGTCCTCATGGAGGACAAATGCCACCAATGCACGGGCTGATGTCTGCCAAGCCACCGGGGCCAGGTCCCACTGCCACCTCCCGGCAGCAGCAGGAAGCAGCACTCCCACTCCCCGCGGCTACACCACCCAGGACGCTCCCAGTCTCGGTGGCATCACATCCCACCACTCCAGTGACAAGGACTCCAGACCTCTGCAGAGCACTGGGCCAGCCCCAGCACTTGCAGGGCAGCAGGAGGGCAAGCACCCTGACCCGGAGGCTGGCACAACACTGGGCTTCACATCCTGCATGTCAGGCTGCCACAGGCTTAGAGGCAAGCAGGGCTTTGGGTGGGCTGGGGGTGCTCGGGGGGTCTGGGAGCGCAGCCTGAAGGCCTGTGTGTGCACAGCACCAGTCAGAGCCTCAGCTCAGAGCCTGACCAAGGCCGAGAAACGCTGAGCCCTTACCAGCATGGAGGAGGCGATGGAGAAGGCGCGGGGTCTGATGCGGGGGATGAGGTCCAGCAGGTATTCAGGTGGAATGGCAGACGTGGTGTGAGGGAAATCCCAGAGGGCCTGCAAAGCAGAGAGAGGGTGAGACCCAGTGCACCCCGGAAGGCAGCCTGCCTGCTTCTCCCTTGACCAAAGGCACCGACTGCCCCCAACCCTCTGCCCTCCCCACACCCAGGCTGCAGCACAGGGCCCACCACAGAGCCCAGAGGGATCTGCAGCAGGTCTTAACCACCAGTGGAAATCCAAGGACACATCAGAAAATGGATGAACTAGATTCAATTCCCCATCCAAGAAATTACGGCTCATCATCTGGCTGGGTGCTTTATGCTTGGCAGAGCCCTCACGGAGCGGGTTTGCCACGCTCCCCCAGCCCTACCTCAAGCGTGGTCCTGCGGGGCCGGTTGCAGTAGCTGTACAGCTCTTCCTGGCCCTGTGCAGAGCTGAACTCCTGCAGCTTCTCCCGCTCCAGCTCATTCATAGAGAAGTAGGACAAAAGCTCGAAGAAGGAGCGCCGCGGCACGCAGGAGATGTCCAGGTAGTGGGTGACGAGGTGTCGGATGGTGCAGGGCTGTGGCAAGAGGGCAGGGAGGGACGTGCCTGCAGGGCAGCGAGAACTCAGGGCCAGCACGGGGCAGGACACCCGAGCACTGTCTGCCTGCTGCTCCCGCAGCTCTGGCACTCCCCAGGCCCCCAGACAAGGGCAGCCCTGCTGCCTGCAGGCACCCATTGCACTAACCAACCAACTTTAGCTGCTGCCATCACTGCTTCCTCCCATGATCCCCTTCCTGTTCCCCCCAGCTCGTTTTTCAAGCCCACAGGTTTGCAACAAAGTCAGTGGTGTTGAGCTGTCCCTAATTTACGCAAGTGCTTTTGGACAACGCCTTATCAATACAGGTCTCGCCTTGCCTGCGCACTGCGGTGGACATAACCAGCAGTCATATGTGTCAGGCCTGTCCTTGTCTCCTACTTCTCTCCCAGGGGAGTGAGGAGCATCTCCTGGGTTTCCCTGCCAGGCTAAAATCCCAGTGCTCACACAATTGAGGGGAAAGGATAGAAAACTCTCTCAGTACCATGCAGACTACAGAGCCACCAAGGGCTCCAAGGGGGCTCCAAGGGGGTTCCCTAGTTGCTGGTGCCGGTTTGTGGCTGCAAAAGACGCCCCTGCCGTAGGTTCCTGGGGCACTGGCAGAGTGGGGAGAACTGCGTGTCCCCAGCAAGGATGCACGGGCATGGATGGGGTAGCAGTGTGAGCAACCTGACTCGGGTCTTGGGCTGGGGAGGCTGGCAGGATCCTCCACAGTCTGGGCTGGGGGCTGCGAAGACTGCGAAGACACAAGGTGCTGGTGCAGCCTGGACACTGCTGGGTTCCTCCCGTGCATCGGATCCACACAGGATCCACACGTGCAGAGCACTGGGAGGGAAGGAGAGCCCCTGCACCACGAGAAAAGCAGATGTCCTCTATCCAGCAGCTACACCCAACTCCCTACTGACTGTGCCTAAAGCAAAGGAAAAGCTGAGCTCCAAGCTGGGCCAGGGCTCAGGGGCTGCCCCATCCCAGCAGGGAGAGAAAGGAGTAGCAGGCAGGACCTACCGGGCTCTGTGGGCTTCAGCACAAAGCGTCTGTCTGGATCCAGGCGCAGCAGCTGGCAGAACTGCTGCACGTCTTCGGGGCAGTTCTGGGGCTGGATCATCACCACGTCTCCTGCGCTGAACCTGCGGATGCAGCGGAAG
>NW_010236001.1:11934-16051 GCF_000690775.1 Eurypyga helias
AGGCACCAACCAGCACCCACACCAGGGGAGAGGCCACAACTCGCCAAATTTCCAGTGTCACTGACATTGTGCTCCCTACTCTGACGCGGCAGAGAGCTGGTCTGCAGGCAGGACCCACGCTGCCAAACGCCCCTGACTTTGTCATGGAGGGGGACAGCGCAGCAAGGACCGCGTCCACGAGGCCGCAGCCTCAGATGTTACTGAAGAAGGGGAGTGGAAGAGGAAGGCAGGCTACGGGACACTTGACCCTGCACAGCAAAGGTTGAGGGAATCAGGGAAATGCTCACGTGATCCCTGAGCCCGTGACATCGAACTCGATGAGCCGAACATCCTGGAAATGGGATTCTGCTGTGACCCGCTGATTGGATACCATCCGGGCAGCAAAGGGATGCAGGTCAGAGGGAACAGCCCTGGGAGCTGCCGGCTGAAGCAGGCCATCGTCGGGGTGCAGGGAGTCCTCGGCCAGGTAGTGCAGGGCGTATTTTGGGGGCAGGCTGTGGGGAGGAGAGCAATGCAGTGAGGTTACCTCCACACCACAGCTCCTCTGCTGCCACAGCACTAGAGGCTGGGGACAGGGAGAGGCCTGAAGACCCCCACTGTATCCACCATCCCTCATGCCCGACCTCTGGAGCTGGCCTGTGGGAATGCAATGCAGACTGCCAGGAGAAGATTCCAAAGGCTCCAGAGCAGGCAGAGGGAGAGTGGCTGGGCACAAGCGCTCAGCACATCTGCCAAGGGCAGAGGCACATCAGGATGACAAGATGGGCAGAATGCTGCAAGGGCAGCTGACACAACACCTAGGGGACAAGGGGATACCCCATCCAGAGAGAGATGGGCCATCTGTGGCTGAGGTCTAAGGGTTACTTGGGACACCAGCAGCTGGGTACAGAGGCTACCTGGTCAAAGCAGGGCACATCTCCACCCTGAAGAACAGTCAAGGAAGCACGGCATTTCACACCAGCCAGCTCCAGCAGTCCCTGCCTTCCCTGTGTGCTCACCGTACATCTGGACTGATGATCTCAAGGCCAGGAGCAAGAGGATACAAGGCGAGGATCTTGTCCCATAAGGCCAGGAGCCATGGATCAACCACTGCATCTGGCCTGCAAAGAGGAAGATTCAGGCTGCAGCAAAGCTGTGACTCCCTTATCACCCCCCCAGGCTCAAGCTGCACCCGAAAAATGCTGGCCCAACCCAGGAAACCATCTCCACCCCCTTCCATGGCACAGGCAGCCGCTCCATGCCGCTCCCTTCCAGCTTCAGATGTGGAAACATGTCTTAGCCACTCTAAGCACTCACCCACTCTCTGGGGCCCAACCACTGACGTCTGAACAGAATAACCAACCCCACCAGGCATAGCCGGTGGCAGTCACCAACCCCCCAAGCCACACACAGCCTCTGCCCCATGTGAGAACAGCAGCTCAGGCTGCTGTAAGGCCTGCAGGTATGCAGCTGTGTGACACAGCTGTCCCCTGGTCTGAACAGGACTGAGGCAGAGCCAGGAGATGTTGGAACATGCTGGAGGTTGTGGGACACCCTAGAGAAACAAGTGACCCATGTCCTGGCACAGAAGTTATAAGCAGAGACCAGCACGTTCACAGAGAGCAGCAGGAAAGTGCTGGCCATGTCTGGGGTGCAGGAGCAGACCCCACGTGGGAGCAACACACTGCTGTCCCCAAGGCTGGGGTAAAGCATACGCAGCCCTGCACTCAGCCCGAGAACAAAACTGCAGCACACCCCAGGGGTCCCCCCAGTCCCCCTCCACTCTCCTCTTACCCCAAGTCATGCTGGTCATCTCCCAATGCCACTGGCAGCAGCGGGTTGCCTCCAAGCTGTAGCACCCGCTTGTGCAGCTTCTTCGCAACAAAATTAAACCTGGGCAGAGAATAACCAGAGCTGCAGAGGGCAGGGCTCCTCCAGCAGGACAGCAGCACATGCTGCCAGGGCTACGTCGGAGCAGCAGAGGCAGGTCCAGCCAGAGCCAGCACCCACAAGCTGGCCCTGCACCCTGCCCAGCCCACACCTCCCTCCTGGGCCAGCTTGGAGAAGCACCTGGCTGCCACTTGCTGGGGTCACACAGGCTGTGCCCAGCTTCTCAGAAGGGACTCGAGGAGGTCAAGCTTCCCTTCAGGGCAGCTTGTGCCCCAGAGAGAGAAGCAATTCCTTTCCTCTAGCCCCTCACTGCCCCATGGAGCTCAGACATACTCCCATCCATCTCACTAGAGTTCTTTCAGGCACTTGGGAACAATCTTTTAGGAGAACTGGCACTAACCGGGCTGGCTGCCACTTAAAATTCCCTGTTTCATGTCTCCTGTTGGTTCAGTCCAGTGAAATTGCTGTGGCACAGGCTTTCCTGCAATTCAGACAAAGAACTGCATGGCTGTAAGAACTGTCTGACACACTGCAGCAAAGTATCTGCTTGAAGAGGTCAGGAGGAAAGAAATGGGTAGAAGCCAAATTCCTGGGGGTTAGAAGGGACACAGACTGGTAGGGCAAGGATTTTTAAGGAAGGTGGGAATTACGTTTTGCCTGAGCTGCTGCTCTAGTGTCAGGCTCCCCTTGCCCCTTCATTCTCCAGCCACTCTGGTCTCCCCTGCAGCCAGAGCTGTGAGGATCGGCTGCCATGGGCAGGCAAGGAGCTGCAGAGCTGCTTACTTGGGATAGGAGGAGTCGCCAAGGCCCAGCACAGCGTAGTCCAGCTGGCAGAGGGAACTGGGTGGCAGGTTCTTCCGGAACAGAAACCGCCAGAACATCTATGAAGGACACGGCTTAAGAGTCACACTGCTGCCAAGGAAGCCTTCCCCACCTGCCGGTCCCAAGCTCCCCACTCCCCCACCCACCAGGTCCCCCTGCCCTCTGCTGAGTCCCAAGGGAGTGGGGAGCATGGCCATCTCAGAGGTGACCTCTGAACACAGGCACTGCTACCTGCCAGGAAGATGATGCTCTGCGAGCCCTCCACACCCCGATGGCTCTCGCTGTGGTGAGGCCCCTCGCAGCTGAAACCTCACCAGCTCCCTGCCTGTGTCCCATCAGTAACACGAGATGTGACTGGTGCTGCTCCCAAGCTCCCCATCCAAAAATAACCATTGCTCAAACTGTTTCAAGAGAGAAATCCAGCCACCTGGACCAGAAACATAAAGCAACCCAGACAGGAGAATGTCCTACCTTCATGTTATCAGGTGGGTCACCCTGGCCAGTGGTTGCACAGACAAATACCACCAACAGCTCATTGATGAGGTTGGCCTATGGGCACAAACACGGAAAGGCACATTCAGGTCAGCAGCCTCCAAACACGTGTCCTGACTGTCCTGACACGGCTGCTAACATCACATGGCGTTCATGGACAGACCACGCTCAGAATAAAACCCACACCCCCACGTGGCATGACCTCCTCTGCAGGCACTGCGTCAGCACCGGCTGCCCACACACTGCCTGCAGCATCGGCTCCTTGGTGCTCCTCGCCTTGCAGGGTACAGCTGAGCATCTGGCATCAACACAGACTCCATCCCAAGAGTCATTGCTCAGTTTTCACACGTTTTCAGCTGAGTTAAGCACAAGCTGCCCTCAGGAAGGGTACAGAGCCAGGGTGTGTTGAAATACCGCAGGTCACAATACAGCAAGGGTAGAGGATTCCCAAGTGCCAGAAATGGGGTTGGTGGAGATGGAGCAAAACTACCCCCCTGCATCACCACTCACCACGTCATAGCTGTCCAGCGCCTCCACTCTGCACTGGAAGTGCCGTCGCTTGGCTTCTCTGCCAATTCTATCGGCTGCGTCTTGAGCTGTCCCAGTTTGGCTGCCAAAAAGAATAAGGAGTTTCCGTTCCACCATCTGCAAGAGACAAAACCAGAGAAATCACCAGGACAGAAAAGGAGATCAGGGAAGGCAACGCCTGACCTGCTCTGGGCAGGGCATCACACTGACACCCACCCAGGCTTCAGAGCAGTGCCGGTGGCTGTGGGTTCAGGTGACATTCAAGGGGTTGACAGTGCAAACAGCAGGCACAGGGGTAGTTCAGAGACAGCAGTGGGATTCAAGGCACAGGGATAGTTCAGGGACAGCAGTGGGATTCAAGGCACAGGGATAGTTCAGGGACAGCAGTGGGATTCAAGGCACAGGG
>NW_010236001.1:16363-16956 GCF_000690775.1 Eurypyga helias
AAGGCACAGGGATAATTCAGAGCCAGCAGTGGGATTCAAGGCTCCCAGGCTCTCTTTACACTCGTGCACAGGGCCGAGTGACACCCCCTTTGCTGCAGCGTCCCAGTCTGCAGCACTGGCACTGTGCTCCTTGTCCCCGCTGACAGGACAAGGGGAGGGGGCTGGTTTGGGGGTCTAAAATCCACACTCAGGCTCGTTTTAACTCTCCTCATCACCGCAGACTCAGCACGCCCCTGGGATCGGCTGTTCCCCATTTCTAGTTTTAACATATCTGTCTGCCCTGCAAATCCCCACCCGAGGGGGAAGAGCCTGGAAGCTCAGAGGGGCTGCAGCACTCGGGGATTTCCCGCTCGCCCTAAGAAAAAGGGACCTTTTTCCCCAATGGGAGCACTCTGGGACACGCATCGGGATCGCCGGTCCCTGTGCAAAGCCTTCGCTTCCCTCACAGCCCCCGGGGAGGAGAGACAGGAGCCCCCCCAGCTCGGTTGGGGCCTCTCCGGGTGCACCCGCCTTCTGCAGCCGGGAGATAAGAGGGGTCGGGGCCCAGGCACCCGGCGCCCGTCTCCAGCCCCGTGGCAAGACCCACCGTGCGT
>NW_010236002.1:0-7333 GCF_000690775.1 Eurypyga helias
TGTCCCTTCTTGTAGATGGGCATCATGCTGGCAAGTCTCCAGTCTTCCGGGACCTCCCCTGTTAACCAGGACTGCCATCTTCAACACTGCCCCCAAAGTCCTTCAGTTTAAAGGCCACCTCACTAAGTTGGCCCAAAACTGTAATGTTGCATGGGGTTGTTGCGAACAAAG
This sequence comes from Eurypyga helias, assembly GCF_000690775.1. Classification (NCBI taxonomy): domain Eukaryota; kingdom Metazoa; phylum Chordata; class Aves; order Eurypygiformes; family Eurypygidae; genus Eurypyga; species Eurypyga helias. Next base: position 172 of record NW_010236002.1, read on the forward strand.
AGCAGGACTCAGCCCTTGGCCTTGTCTTGTACCTTGAAACTGGTACAGACATTCCTCAGTGCCAGCTAAGAACTTATCAGTGCTGCTCCCTGCATCCAAGAACACAGCTTTCTAGCAGCCACAGTAAAGAGATTTAACCCTTTCCTGGCTGAATCCAGCACACCTGTGTACTGAATAGTTTTGAAATTTTGAGTTTGTGTATATTTTTTTTTAGTGAAATCTGAGCTAAGACCAGAAGTCAAACAAAACACGTGTAAAGAATGCTTATGTTTTCTAAGTCTTGAGTGTAGAATATAAAGTTTCTTGTTGAATTATTTTTCTATTAAATAATTTTATATAGAATTTTCTGCAAGCCATTGTTCACAAATCCTTTAAACATTCAGATTCCTTAAACATTAATCCCTTAAACATTCAAAATATGTTGCTTCTGAAGAACCTGCCATTAAGGGCATTTATTTAAATGATTGATCAATGCTAAATATAAAAGCAGAGGGGAAAGGCAAGACAAAATGTTTCTGGCAGAAAACAGAAAATAGAAAGTAGGTGTGTAGGTACAAAGATGCAAGAAAATTGTTACTCCATTAGAACCCAAAAAGGAAATACTTATGGAAATGATGGTGAGGTAGCACAGACCAGGGGTTTCCAAACCTAGTTAGTGGGTATATGATCATCATGAGTAACTTCTGGCATCCAGGATCACACGTTTTTCTAACCACAAAAAAACAGAGCTTCGTCTATGGCTCTTCTCCTCACAGCTTCCCTACTGCATGTTCCTGTCTTCCCAGCTAGGATTGCAGTCCAATGCTCACACTCACCTTCCCCATCGATTCTGCTCTAATTTTGCATTTAAGCCATATCCTTTACCCTGCACACATCCAAATCGTGAATCTTAACTTCCAGCAAGTATAAAGTGGAACCTCAGCTTCTCCTGTGTGCATGCCATCACCCTAATCCTGGTCTTCCTACTTCATCGTGTCTTGGTCATCTTCCTATATCCTGAACCAGAAGTGCAGGTCTGCCTGGGGGCAGCAGAGCTGTTTATTATTGTTGGATGCAGGTGGTGGGTGTAGTAGTTTCTAATTTTGTTTACAGAGGCTTTACAGGAGATAGTAGGCAGTTACTCTGTTGCCTGTGTAAGAGCAGTGAGAGCCAGGAGCTGTGGCTCAGTTCAGCACTGAGCATATTCCAAAAGCAGACATGAGTGGTATGTGCACTACAGTTTGGCTGCCTCTCTTACAGAGAAACAAAAAAAATCAGTAGCAGACAAGTGTGGAGAGACAAGACTCTAATTCTCATTGGAGAATAAAAAGCACAGGTCTACTTTTTAAACCAAATAAGTAGAATCGATGCAGAAGTCCAAATAGATGCCTGTATTTAAGTCTGTCTCACATCAGTTGAGCTTGCGTCCATTCCATAAAAAAACAAAGGCAACATAAGCCAGCCTTAAATTTAAAACAGTTGTTTCACACAAGATTTTGCAAATTGATGTATAGGCAAATTTAAACTAAATTGATATAACTTTCCTATGCAGTGAAGCAAACAAAACCAAACAAGATCATGTATGAATGGACCTTTTGAACAAAGGGGAACCAATTGCATTAACAACACTAGAATCATGTAATAACATTCCTCGCTATTTTCTCACACGAGTCAGCACTAGGTTGAAAACACTGGCATCTGAAGTGGTGATGCTTTTGGAGCCCCATGGAAAAGGAATTAAAGTAGATAAACTGATGAGAGGAAATGATTGGTTTAAAAAAAAAAAACCACCTTTTCACCTTTGATATGTAAAAATCTAGTTGGTCATTGGTCACACGACAAAACATCTTCATCTTCCCTTCCAAAATCCTCCTTTCTGTAGAAGACTCTGCAGTATTTCTCTGTTTTGTGACTAAAAACTGGGTAATGCACTGAAATTTCACACAATGTTTTGCTTTTGGAGAATACCCTATTACAGTTGTTCTCTGAACCAATGAGTACTTCTAATATATCATTGTCATAAATTGTAAAATATATATCTTTCAGTTTAGCAAGGAAGCATATTTTAGGTTAGGCACTGTCCATTATAGTGACTCTCTTAATTTCTCGGTGATCACACAGAATCAAAATAGCAAACAAAAATTAAATAAAACAGAACTTGCAGTATTTTCACAGCTTCCTTCATTTGGAGTATAGATTTCAAGGTGTGTTTTGTTCTGTTTGCTACTTACATTTGCAGTCCTTTAAAAGGTGGATTGGAAAAGATGATACTGATAAGGGAATTTTGAGACAGAGGTGAATCTTGCATGTAACCACCACAGAGTTCAGTCTCCCTTTCTTTAATAGTTGTACAATGTATTTGAAATATGAAATGGGTTTTTTATGAAACCCATATGGTTTCTTTTATGAAAATGAATATAATATATGAAGCTGCATACTTTAATATTTTCCCCTTTTAGAATATAGACTTTTTTGTATCTGTGTATGAGATAGAATCAGTAGACAATGAGATTATTGCCACTGCAATTATTGCCACTGCTTTGTTTCTTTTATGCTAGGTAACAGGGCTGATAGAGCATAGTGGGGCTTTGATAATCTCAGCTCCACTGGAGTGGAACTCTCTTTGTTTTTAAAAAATAAATTAAATAAGATTGCAGAGGCTGCCTTTTGAGGATTTTATTGTAGGTCTTGCTTTAGATAAGCACATTTCAGGATGTTTCTAAATTCAGAAGTAATGCAGATTTAATTGGACATAAGGATGATTTAAAACTTTATTTACCACACTTACTTCTTGAAGCTTTGGAGAAAGAGTACACCCTTGAAAACAAATAACTGTTCTAAATTATCTGAGGTCATACAAGTTGACCTACCCTAACTCTAACACCCACCTTGCTACAACCTCCTTTCAGGTAGTCATTGACAGTGATAAGGTCTCCCCTCAGCCTCCTCTTCTCTGGGCTAAACAATCCCAGTTCCCTCAGCCACTCCTCCTAAGACTTGTTCTCTAGACTCTTCACCAGTTTTGTTGCCCTTCTCTGGATGCTCTCCAGCATCTCAGTGTCTTTTTTAAAGTGAGGGGCCCAAAAGTGAACACAGTATTCAAGGTGGGGTCTCACCAGTGCCAAGTACAGGGGGACAATCACTTCCCTGGTCTTGCTGGCCACACTATTTCTGATACAAGCCAGCATACCATTGGCCTTCTTGGCCACCTGGGCACAGTGCTGGTTCATATTCAGCTGGCTGTTAACCAACATCCCCATGTCCTTTTCTGTCAGGCAGCTTCCCAACCACTCTTTCTCAAGCCTTTAGTGTTGCCATAGGGTTGTTGTGACCCAAGTGCAGGACCTGGCACTTGACCTGGTTGAACCTGACAGAATTGGCCTTGGCCCATCGATCCAGCCTGTCCAGATCCCTCTGTAGAGCCTTCCTACCCTCAGGCAGATCAACACTCCCACCCAACTTGGTGTCATCTGCAAACTTACTGAGGGTGCACTCGATCCCCTCATCCAGGTCATTGATATATTAAACAGAACTGGCTGTAGGGAACATCACTTGTAACCGGCTGCCAACTGGATTTAACTACACTCACAACTCTTTGGGCCCAGCCATCCAGCCAGTTTTTTACCCTGCAAAGGGTACTCCCATCCAAGCCATAAGCAGCCAGTTTCTCCAGGAGAATGTTTTGAGAAACTGTGTCAAAGGTTTTACTAAAGTCCAGGTAGACAACATCCACAGCCTTTCCCTCGTCCACTAAGCAGGTCATCTTGTCATAGAAGGAGATCAGGTGAGTCAAGCAGGACCTGTCTTTCATAAACCCATGCTGACTGGGCCTAATCACCTGCCTGTCCTGTATGTGCCGTGTGATGTCACTTAAGATGATCTGCTCCATAACCTTCCCTGGCACTGAGTCAGAATGACAGGCATGTAGTTCCCCAGATCTTCATTCTGGCCCTTCTTGTAGATGGGCGTCACATTTGCTAACCTCCAATCAAATAGGACCTTCATGGTTAGTCAGAACTGTTGATAAATGATTGAAAGTGACTTGGTGAGCAGTTCCACAAGCACCCTCAGTAGCCTTGGGTGGATCCTATCTGGCCCCATGTGTCTAAGTGGTACAGCAAGTCAATAACCATTTCCCCTTGGATTATGGGGGCTTCATTCTGTTCCCCATCTTTGTCTACCATCACAGGGGTCTGGGTACCCAGAGAACAACTGGTCTTACTATTAAAGACTTAGGCAAAGGTGGCATTAAGTACTTTAGCCTTTTCCTCATCCTTAGTCACTATTTTTCCCCACGCATCCAGTGAAGGATAGAGATTCTCCTTAGGCTTCCTTTTTCTGTTAATGTATGTATGGAAACATTTTTTTAATTGTCTTTTACGTCAGAGGCCAGGGTAAGTTTTAGTTGGGCTTTGCCCTTTCTAATTTTCTTCCTGCATAACCTCACTACATCCTTGTATTCTTCCTGAGTTGCCTCACCTTCTTCCAAAGGTCATAAACACACTTTTTTTTTCTTCACCCTCACAAGTTCCAGCCAAAGCTCTCTGTTCAGCCAGGGTGGTCTTCTTCCACACCTGCTTGTCTTTCGGCAAATAGGGATGGCCTGCTCCTGCACCTTTAAGACTTCCTTATTGAAGAATGTCCAGCCTTCCTGGACTGAAAGTGACTGAAACTGTCTAACAGTTCTGAAATTAGATCAAATTCTCAAATTAATTTTGATTAGAGAATAATTATTTGAAGCTAGTTTCAAAACTGATAGCAGTGAAAATTTGGAATTACCAAAGGAAAAGCTTGGAGGCTATGGCAGTTCAAATCTCTTTTCTGGCTGGGTGTTGGCAGGGATTTGCACTAGAGTTTCCTATTTCTCTTTTCAGTGCACTAAGACTACGAGAGGGGTGGGGAGGGTATTCTAAGTCTCCTATTTGTGCTGTCTACATTTGTCTTTTAACTATTAACTGTCAGTTATTATACAGGATGCTGATTAGGAAGCAGTTCCTGTTAATATCTGTTTATAATATAATGGAAAACAACAGGAGAGATTAAAAGACCTAGCACCAAGTACACTGTAATGTGATGGTAAGGATACTTTCCAGAAGAAATTGGGTTCATTACCCTAGGAAGAAGCAAGAATTGAAGCCTGCCTTGTGCATTCAGAACTACTAGTCTAACTACTGGATTTTGAATGAGATAGCAATGCTATATATTTTAGCCATTCCTTTTGCTTCCTTGTATGAAAAATGCCAGAAATGCATCATTTCAGCCTGATCTAATGGGATATTCTGGGAGAGAAAGGGAAGAGAGTATTGGCAACAAAACCAAAGATAAAAAATTTACTTGTGGGCTCTGTTCTACTTGAGTAGAACAAGGCAAATTTTGTGGAGAGAGCAATAAATGAAGGATATAGATTAGTTTGTTTGTTGGGATTTTTTAATAATCTTTTAATACAACATGCTGTTGTGATACCAGTGGCTTCTGGACAGTGCATGACATTTGAAGCTTGGAAAATAGAGAAACCAAAGATTAGTCTCAGCACTGGTGCAAGACTCCTGCCTTCAGTGAACATTTGTCTTCTTAACATATATAGGTGTAGCATTTCAAATTTATTTCTAGTGCATTCTACTAATTGAGTGGGTTGAACTAGGCCATCATATGTTTTGATGATTAGCTTTCCTGCTTCTGCCTGGTACTTAAACATTGATTTGTAGTTCCTTTTACACAAGAAGATTTATGCTTGAGGGAAACAGGTACTAAGAAACAAGGGCAAAGGATACAGAAATAAACAGTTTTTTTTCTATAATGTTCTTTGCTTTCAATCTAAATTTTTTTCTTGACTCTTTTAAATGATTTTCCCCTCTCCTGCTTCCTCACATAATTTAAAGGACTAGAGATAGGTAAGAATAACTTCAAAGTAATGATCAAGAAGAGAAGGTATCCAGCAAGATGAGGTACCTGCTTTGATTTTATATATGCTAAGTAGTTCCCAGTGGCAAAGGATATTGTATGGAACCTAAGGAGGAACCTACCCTGGAGGATGATCATCTAAAGCTTTTAGATGTTCCCACTAATTGTAAAGGCTCCCATTCATACTCTGATTTGTAGGCCTTTTTCTCTCTTTTTCCACTGCAGAAAGATCTTACTGGGATTTAATTCTGGTCATGTTCTTGGAAAGGAAACCTGTGTCAGTTTTTCTTAGTTATGCATCCATGGTCTGCTTCTCTTCCTGCTTTTTCCTGTTCTGTCTCTCAACCTTCCTTTCTGGTCTCTTCCCTTGTTTTCCATATTTAATCTTATTTTTGTCTAGTGTACTTGGTTTGCTGATAAAATTAGACAGATGAAATCCTTGTGTCATAATTTCTGAATAGTAACTTTTGAAGCTCTAATCAGTTTCAACCAAATTTGACAGTGGGCTAAAAGTCTCAAAGATAATCAAATTTCTACAGCCTTCCTGGCAAGGCAGCACTTAGAGTAATGAGACCCAAATTAGCACTTCCTTGATTTGTTGAACCTCACCTTTCATCTGCTCCATCTGTGCAAGCATCACTATGGAGAACTCTCCTGTCCATGGTTGTGAGCCATGAACGTACGTTTTAATGGACTGGGTCTGGCTAGTGGAGATTCCCACTGCTCACAAAAATGTTGTAGAAACCTTTGTACCCATTCTTTCCTATTAACTGGTGGCAAGCCTTTATTCTCCTACCTTACTGACTCCATTTTGTAGGTATTTTAGTACAATAAGCTCTCAAGTGGTGTGCTGTATTAGCTGTCTTCCAAACAGCCCTGTGATAACTATGGCAATTGTTTAAACAGAAGAGGTTAAGAAACATGTCCCTTTTTTTTTTTCGTCAACTACTGATTTTAACTGAAAGCATTGGGGAGGTGAGATGAAGAGTCACACAGCAAATTACCTGGGCCACATTGTCAGGAACCACTAATGTTCCCTGTCCTCAGTGCCTCTGAACAGTTGTTAAGGCTGTGATGTGCAGCATGTGTGTGGCACTCATACTGAATACTGTGCTGCAGCAGAGGAAGCAGAAAGTGAAACTAATTTTCAGTTAAAACAGGATGTAAGCAGGATGATTACAAACACAATTACTAAAAATAAGAATGTAAAAAGCTAAGGAATTACTGGTTTTAATTTTCATATTTTAGACCAGTTTTAAGCAGTGTATGTTCTTATTTTGCC
>NW_010236003.1:0-23992 GCF_000690775.1 Eurypyga helias
CCCTTGAAGCACCCCAGCCCGCCTCAGGTACCTGACTTAAAGCCAGCTGCCCATTCGGCAAACACCCATCCACTCCAGGCATCCCCCCGATTCCTCTCTGGGATTTTATTAGAGTTGTGGACATGCCCCAGCTCAGATATTTGTAAACATATTTTTGCAGGACAAGTGCTTCCAGCTCTCCACCTCCCTGACCTCTCTGGTTACAGCCTTAGGCAACAGCTCCGGGGGACACCCAGCAGGACTTGGGACTTATCCTGCTGCCCTGACACCCACCATGCACAGCCCCGAGAGACCCCCGTGCTCCCAGCTGCCTCTGCCTAGGTGCTGGGCATGACCCAGCCATACCCTGCTGGGTGATGGCAATAACCAGCGGCAGCATGAAACGTGGGATGGGAAATTGCTGCCTCAGCCCAAGCATCCTGCCCGCTGCTCTGCCAGGCTGGGGTTTTTGCACGCAGAGAAAAGAAACACGGCTGAGATGAGACACCAACTCAGCCCCTAACTAGCTGAAATCATGCCAGTCCTCTCCATTGTGGAGTGACAAACAGAAACCAGCAGCATCGGCATCAAACAGCAACTTCCTGCAGCTACCTGGGTTGAGGACGAACTGCTGTGTCTCTTGCAGAAAAAGCAACTTCCAAATCAGTCCCAGACACTTTCACAACTGCAGCAGATGGAAAACGCAGTTGAAACCCTGCTAAGATGCCCTTCATGTGGCAGGGAAGGTCTCTCTAAGCAGGCATCTGTGCTGCTCTGCCTTGAAACCTACCCTGGGGAACGCCAGAAGTGCCAGTTCTGCGGAGGAGGATTTAGTGGCACAATCATTTAGTAAGCAATCATTGGGAAGAATAGGCTTCACTGATTCCTACTGGCATGTGTCCTTAAAACCACCCCCATCACAGCCACCCTGCCTAGGGGAAACGGCTGGTTCCAGCTAAGCTGTCTCAGCTCCTCACCAGGTAAGTCCTCACTGATGAGATTTATTAACTCACACGCAGCAGGAGTCTGCAAGGAGGGCCCGGGAGCAGCCGCTGGGTTTAACATCTGCTGTTTGCATTCCCACAGCATCTGCAAAGCCTCAGTAGCAGACCAGGCCCTGCCTCTGCTGTGCAAGGTTCTGTACAGACACCCAACAGGGACATCCTGCCTGAACAGGGCACAGACAGAAAAATGGTACAGGAGGGACAGAAACACCAAGATAATACAGTCAGCAGGTCTCTGCAGCTCAAATTGTTAATAAAGTAACACCAAATGAGTTATTTTAAAGAAGGATATATATTTTTGTGAGGAATGGCATTTTTTTTGCAGGAGAACAAGCTCAAGTGGGAAGGCAACCTGGAAGAAGCAGGAAGGTGTTAATTTGAAATGCAAAGAGCTGTGTGAGTGAGCTGATAGCGAGCATGGAGTGGCCTGGGAAGAATCTTGAAAATGAAGACCAGCCAGAGCAGCCAGAAATGACCCATGCAGCAGCATTTGGGAAGACAAATGGAAAAGATTACATTCGCCTCGGTCAAAGAACAAGATTTTGCACTTATCTCCAGGCAAAATGCCAGCAGATGAAGCTTTGTATAGGACATGTCTGTACCAAACAACCCCCCTGTGCTCCCTCACGGCTTTAGCAGTACCTAAACTGTAGCCACACCGTGTGTCTGGCTCCAGCTCACCGCAATGGAGCTGGGGATGCCCAGTGCCGCCAGCCAACCCCACAGCTCCCCATGCTCCACCGAGCAAACCCCGGGCAAGTAAATCTAGGTCAGGCCCTTTCAGGGAGTGCCCTGTGGCGAGGCTTCGACTGACACTCGTGAGGTTGCCAGCTCCATGACACCCTACCTCTGCGAGTCTCAAATCCCCGGCTGTGGCAGGGAAATGAAAACCTTCCCTGCAGAAGTTTTAAGCCCATAGTAGTCATCAGCTCAGCTGGCTTGACCTGGCATGATGCTGGCCACCAGTTTTACCCACTTACACCATATCAGTATTTGTGTTATTTTGAAAACTTACACAAATTAATTCTCCTCTGACCTTCTTGCTCTTTCTGAATATTTCAAGACTTGTTTAAAAACAAGGCTACGCTGCAGCCAAGTCTCTTAGGATTCTTGCTCTTTATCCCTAGTCCAGCATCCTCGTCCTGCAATGAACTCAAAAGTCATGCTGCCTCTTTCCAAGCACTCACAGTTCAACAAATTCAAATCCAGAATTTGTTTTTAATATTTGGCTCTCCTGTCTGGTCATTATCTGTAATACTTAGGGTTTGTTTCTGACGCATTTAAAACCCCTCGCTTTTTGTATTTCATCCCCTCTCTGCTGATTGCCGTCAATTTCTTTTTTCCTGTTTGTCACACCTGCTAGTATGTTTAATAGCAGTTTTCCCTAAACGAGGCTTATTAAGCATTTAACTAAACTCACCCATTTCACAGCTGTGGGTTTTGGTCATCTAGTAAATGCTTTTTAAACAGATCTCCATTTTACTTCACAGATTTTCTATTTAAATGTTACCTTTTGATCCAAGTCATCGTGCCCATCAACTCTGGGGGCACTAAGACCTACACCAGAGCTGGAACCATCTCCTTAGCCTGATTCTAATGAAGCCACCAAATTCCAATCCAGCGACAAATTTGTGTTTACCCATGACACAGATGGGCATTCAGAAACGCATTTCCAAAACCAATGTTCTCAATCACAATTTTCAGAGACTCAGATTTTGTTTGCTTGTAGGTTGCGCGAGCTCTGCAATCTGCCTCTCCAAATTAAAACCTCTAACAACATTGTTTTCTTCATCCCCTTTGGCAAATTTGTGACAAGTCCTTGGCTGTCTGGATTGGTCTGACGGTCTGTGACAGCCTCCCCAGGAGCTTTTGAGCTTTGCTAGTTCGCCTGCTGACGCATGGGAGAGTCAACACCAACTTGTAACCCAGCCCCTGGTCACGAAGCGTCGGGATGGAGCACGCTCCCACCTCTGTGCCCTTCCAGTGGAGGCCGTTATTTACTATCGCAATCACAGCCTCTCATCCTGCTTGTCTCAGAAATGCCACTGTCACTGACTTTCTTCCAATTCACGAAAACTTCTTACCCGACCTCCTAGCAGGAGCACACACGCAGTTAGAGGTTTTCTCCCTGCTCCACTCTGGAAGCTGAGTTGCCCCACGAAAACCAGATCAGTGGGATGTGTGTCCATCCCGCATGGGCGGGGGGGCTCACCCAAAGGGCTGCATTGCCCCCCAACTCCTCCTCGACGAGGCTCACCTGCCAGCATCCCCCGCAGCGCGGCGCAGCCTCGCAGGGTGCCCAGGCTGCTAACGCAATCTGAAGAGGGACGTGCTGAGGACAACCCCTCGCACAGGCTGGGTAAGCAGGAATCTCCAACTGGAGCTGCACCCACAGGCGAGAGGAGCCCAGCCCCAGGCTCACAGCTCAGCAGAGTCAAGCAGTGACTCAGGACAAAACAAACCAGCTGCAAATATTCCAAGTATGTGGACGCCAGGAGAGGAGGAGCCACTGCCTGCTATGAGAGGAGAGGGGATGAAACTAGGGCAGGGAATGATTAATCTGAGTGAAAGGCTAAACTCGCTGCCAGGATCAGGATCTGGCCAGGGTGAAAACTCTCACTCTGGACACTGGTAATAAACCTGTAACAGAATAGATCCACTGCTCCAAAAGCAACAGACGGGATATATTCCGTGGCTCGCTGCTCTTCAGGAGGAGCAGGGGCTGCAGCAGAGAGGTGCCATGGCAAAAGAGGACTTCAGCCCACAGACGTGAATTCTTGGCAGAGACCTGAGACCAAGGAGAAGGAGATAGATCCAGACAAACCATAAAAATGAGCCAAACAGGGACAGTGTCAGAGCCACTGGGACAGCTTGATGTCTCAAAGATGTCTCATGCAGAGCCTGCTTGGTGGGGACGTCTCTACGCCATCATACCAACACAGCCCCGGCGCATTCAGCATGAGCAGGGGATGGTCCCAACCCGTGATGGAGAAAACAATGAAGTAATGCGATGGCCTGCAAAGAGCTAACCTTCCAAAGCTGAGACGGAGCACCAACAAAAGTGATCCTGAACAAAAAGACTGATGGAAAAAAGAATGAAAACTGGAAGTTCTTTAAGAGGATGTTTTAAATAGATAATCCAAAAAACCCACAGTTATGTGAGCAAGAAAGAGAACAATATTGATGAAAAATCTCTCCCAGGTCTGTGTTTCAATAAAGGCAGCAAAACAAATAAATGAATGAAAATAGGTAACCACATAATTGACCACAGACCCACCAGGAACTATGAAGTACAGAAAAATAAGAAAAGAAAGATATCAAGAAAAATCCACAGATAGTAGAATGAAGAATTCACACTTAATTTTTTAAATGAGAAAATAAAATGTTACTTTATAATAGACACTTATTTCCACCCAGGACAAGGGAAACCCTTTTAATGACGTAATTCCACAAGTAAACAGCAACAGAAAAATTCTTTATAAATTTGGCAAAAAGGCAGAATCATACAATAAATATTGTTTCTTTCCATCTCAAAAGCAGAAATAAGACCTTGCTAATAGGCACCTCAAAAGCCCATTGACAGTGGACAATACCCAGAAAAGAGGGCATGCCTAACCAGATCCTCCACGGACTGTACTTAGTTTTGATCCTACATAAAATTTTGAAAGTAAAGGGAAAATCACTGCTGTCATGTAGAGTCCTGAACACCAACCCAACACTGAGTGACCCAACGTATTCTGAAAATACCCACCCAGAACACCTCGCCCAGCTCTGAAGTCCACTATTTTAAAAGAGTAAAACTGAAAAAAACTGAAAAATGAGTGAGGATCGGGAAAAACAAACACTGAAAAGTCTTCCCATGAGTCTTTGCCAGGAGTATTTTAAGACTCTACTCACTACAAAGAACCGAAGACTAAAAAATTATTTAATTACAGTACCTGCCTGAGAAGAAAATACCATGAACTAAAAAGCTCTAATTTAGTAGAAAAACGTTGGTTGGGGGCTCAGAGCTGAAATGCAACTCGTTAGCACGCAAAACATGTAAGAGTGATGGTGACTAAGCAGCAAAGCTGTGACAGGAGGGTTCTCCTTCTGTTGATGTGGCAGGCAGACACATCTGAGTCACGTCCCAGAAGAGATGCTCTAACCAAGTATCTGTCACCGGCTGCACCGCAGAGCAGCCTGCAACAAGTGTAATAACCCCGCCTAGGGAAAAGATCAGGCCATGTCATCTCTAACGGGGCTTTCCACTCCTAAATTTTGTTACCCCGTGGAGAGGAGGAAGAACCTGGGAGAGAAGCAGGCAGCGTTAGAAAAGGTGCCTGGAGCACAAAGACAGGAAAAACCAGAGCAGACTTTTCCTAGCCGCTGGACAGGAGGGTGCCTGCCACCAAGCACGATGGGAGGGCTTTTGGGGAGGCTCCCAGGTGCTGGTGAGGTCTTACAAGGAGGCAGCAAAGACCGTGGGTGTACGCAGTGTCTCAGTTAACATCAGAGGAGCGAAGGCTCACTCGGCATCGCAGTCTATCTCCTCAGCTCTTGCAAAAGCTGGCCAGGCCAGCGCTGCTCCAGTCTCCTAAGGCGCTATGGGCCGTTCTCCCTCTGCTCCTGGCTCCTCCTAGACTCCCCACTGCCCTTTGGACGCCCTGGCGCTGCAAAGCCTCTCCTTTCCCTCACCCTGGGGACACAGCAGAGCAAAGTCCCACCCTGCCAGGGCGGGCAAGAGCACAGCCACGCAGCCGGCAGAGCTTGCTTAATCGAATACCTCCAGAGGACAGATTTCACGCTGTGTAAGCCGACAGGCAGCCACAGCCTCCCGCTCTGCCACCTCTTTGGCTGCTGCGCTGCGGTGTTGTTCTCCTCTGAGTTCCAACCCCCCTGCATGGAGAGTCCACACACGTGCCCGAGGGACCCTGGCAGAAAGGGCGCAGAAGCAAACAGGGTTTCAGGCACACTGCTGCCCAACGGGGAGGCCAGTCCACCAAGAAATGCTGCCTAGACCCTGCCACCTTGCTGTCCCTTCCCCAACACACGCTAATACCCTTGCAACAACGCGCCAAGCCCCATGAAGCCGTCTGCAGCCGACTGGCCCAGCCACAGGGACAACAGGATGATCCTGCCTGTGCCAAGACAGGCTGAGCCCTCCAGCTTCGGTGTGTCTCCAGCCCCAGGGTGCTGGTGATGGACTGGAGACCCAGGGATGGCTCAGGCACCCAGGACACAGCACACATAGCGCGGGCAAGGGATCTCTGCGGTACCGAGGTGCTGGCAATGCAGCAGGTATTGTTCCCATCTGCGACAGGCCCCAGACGTGTAGGTGTCCCCGTGCTGCCCATGTGTGATGATGCAACTATAAGCACTTGCCCTGTGCATACGTCCAAGTGCTACAACAACAACTTCCCCTATTTCCTGCTCGTGCTGCCTGGAAACAGCTGCCATACTCGCCCTCCACAAGGTCCGGAATTTGTCCCCACACAGAGGATCCGTCCATGATGGGTTATAAAAGTAAAACAGGCAGTGGGAATCACCCCAGCACTTCACCCTTTCCCCCCATGAGGAACCTCCTTGGGGTCCTGAGAGAGCAGACAAACCAGGGCCACAGGTTTCAGGGTGTAGCCAAAACAACTCGGGACACAGATGGAGGAGCGACTGAGAGGACAGCAGTGAGCTGTGGGTCTGTGCTGCCTGGGCTTCCCTCTCACCTGGGTCGCTGCGAAATGGGGGCAAGAGCCCTGGCAGGACATGTAGGTGACTGTACAGAGGGGTTACGATGATGCCCGTTTCAGCGAGCCCCAGGGTTTCCCCACAAGAGCCCAGCCATGCCAAGCACCTGTGCGTGCCAGAGTCCTGGTGTTTCCCCGGTGCCAGGGTAGGATGAAGGCACGTGGCAAGTCAACTGCCCAGCATTTCCCCACATACCTCGCTTCTCCTTCCTGGTCTGCACAAACTCTGAGTGCCGCAGGGCGCTGGGAGCCGTCCGTCTGTAGAAGCTGTTTCGCTGCAGCATGGAGCCCACCCTGTTTGTTTCCTTGGCCTCCTGCTCCCAGATCTGGCTCCAGTCTGGCCGGCCTGTGCGTACCCTTGCCCATTCTGCTCCGCTGCTGCTCCTGGCTGGCATCCCGGGCCCTGGAGCTGCTTCTTCCAGGTCCTCACAGCCACTGTAGTCCACATCCTGTGTCTCCAACTGTGTGTAGCAGGTGCCTGACCCCAGGCTGCCACTACCATCTCCTGAGGACCAGGCTGCAAATGCAGGAGCTTCACCACCTCTGTCCAGGCTGCTGCGGTCCATGACATGGTCTTTGGGCTGCCTGTGTCGCTCAATGTCTTCTTGGTCTACTTGGTCCCTGACATCTATATACTGCCTTTCCTGCTGTCTGTATGACCCAGAGCCTGCATCCCCTCTGTACCACTCTTCCCCTTCCCTATGTATTTGATTGCCTCCATCCTCTCTATGTTGCCTTCTCCCCACCCTATACTCCCCAGAGTCCCTCTCCTGCCTACACCACCTTTCCTTTTCCCCATAATGTCTTTCATGCTCACTGCAGTCCCTAGAATCTCTGTCCTCTTGATACCACCTTCCCCTTTCCCTATAGTCTCCAGGGCCTCTATCCTCTCCATACTGTCTTCCCCCCTCCCTGTACTGCCGAGGTATTCTGTCCTCTCTGTACCGCCCTTCTCTTATCTCAGAACTGCAGTCTCTGTATCGAACACCCTCCCTCTCATACACCCTATAGCGTCTACCTTCTGTATCCTGGCTTTTGCCTGCCCAAGCACCATCTGCTCTCCTGTCATCCACATACTGGATATCTTCCTTCCAAACACCTCCACAGTCTCCATTCATGCTCTGTCGGTCCATGGAGGTGCCCTCCCCCCTCCTGCAGCCGTCCCAGCCGCTGTCTGCTCCGTGGCAGCCTGGGTCCTGCCTCCTCGCCCTGGGTCTGTCGTTGCAGCGAGCCTCACCATGCAGTGCGGCCACGTCCTCTCCCCGCACAGAACAGTCCTCATATTCCCAGCCGAGGAGCCGCGGCTCCTGCCTCGGATCCTCCACACCATGTTTCGTCCTGGGATAAGTGCACATAGTCCTGCTGGGGTGTGGCGAAGGTGCTGACTCCTTTTGCTACCTGCTCCCCAAGCCCAAGCTCAGACTTGCAGACACTGCTTCTCCGCTCTGCTCCAGTGCTCCCGTCCCAAGTGAAACACGGGTTCTGCTTCCTGAAACTGGCCAGCAAGGGTACGGAGAGGCGCTGGCCCAATCGCTGCCAGTCCTGGCCTCCTCCACCTGCTGCCCAAAGTAATCAGTAACCAGCTCAGGAGGGAGGCTGGGGCTGGGCTGGCTCTCACTGCCCAAACCGGCTCCACGGCTTTGCCAAAGCCTCTCGGAAGGCGGCTCAGAGGCAGGGAAAAGGAGGGCACTGAAGCATGTGGAGGCCCTGCCCCAAAAGCAAGTCCTCAGGGAAGGGAAACAGAGAGACTGTGGGAAGCCACAAACCAGAGATGGGATACCAGATCTCCTTCCATGGCCTTCACAGTCCCGCCGGCACAGAGGCTAAACGACATAGTCTAGCAGAGGCTGGGCTCTGCTCCACACCTCATGGGGGAAAACCAAGGCCTTCAGGCTGTCCCTGGCTCAGATCTGATGCTGAGGCCACCCTTTTTCCAGCCCTCACCCACAGATCCTGGGAAGAGAAGGAGAGCAGCAGCTCCCTGTGTGAGAGAGCATCGCTGAGTGGTGCCTATCCAGGGCCACACAGCCACAGCTGCCTGGCTCCCTGCTCCAGGGCGAGCAGCTGGTCCACCTGCTGAAAGGGACAGGCTTGAAGGGACTATCTGGGTTACAGAGTCCTGTGCCAACACACAACCTAAGTTTCCAGGAGGCTATAGAAACACGCACTCCAGTAACTCCTCTCACTGCAGAGTGCAATGTATTCCCAGTTTGCCATGTCAAACGCAGGAGCTCCTATGAGAAACCGAGAGACGACCACACCATGCCCTAGATACAAAGCAGGAGAGTCCATAGATGCCATCCACATCTCAGGTTCTTGCAACACTTGTTAGGTATGCACAGCCAATGCTCCCAGCTGGTAGAAGACAAAAATAAAACCCATGGACACTCCTACTCCAACAGCAGGAGGGCAAGCACTAATCCTGCCCAAGCCTGGTGAACAGTGAAACCCTCAGTGTGCACACAAGACATGCCAAAGAAGCAACCTGCGAATTTTAAACATGTATTTTAGAAAATCACATACTTTCTGCTCTTCCTTTGGCTCCCCAAAGAACACACCAAGCGGCTGGGCTCTCACCAGCCCTACCTGTGTTTGCTGGTCAATGCTCAGGGAAAGCTTTTCTCCCTCCAGCATGCCTCCATGTTCCCCTAACAGCAGCAAGGCAGAGGCCACGCCTGAGGCATGGTGCAAGCATGTTTTGCTGAGGTGATGGCAACACCACATTACTGATCTACCCCACTGCACCACAGCTGGGCTTGCAAGCCCGAGACACGCTCTCTGGCCACACTCAGAGGTAGCAGGGGAGTTGCGACAGAGCGTAGGTAGGGCACATCTATCAGAGGACCAGAGAGGCTGCTTATAAATCCTCAGGTCTCTTGAAGTGGTGAAAAATCCCCTAAGACTACTAAAAGTATAACTTGACATGTAGGATGTTTCAGGGTGGTGTTAAGTTTCTGCCTGAACCTTCCAGTACCAGAGGTTCAGGAAACCTTTCCCCACAAGATACATCCCATCCGATTTCCTTTGATCCAGCCTAGATTTTCCTCTTCCTACCTTCAAGTTATTTCATCTAGCTTCAAATCCTCTAAGCCTCCTTCTAAGTATCCCTCTTGCATGCCACTGACGTGGAGGCTGTTTGTCACCCTGTTTCCCTGCTGCACCTGTATCATCCTTCGTTCCCATGTGCTCTGCATCAGACGCGATCCTGCAGCAAAGCGCCTGGGCTCCCCAGCACTGATAAAGCAGTGGGAGGATGGAGGCAATGAAGTCAGAGTGAGTAATCCCCAGGCAGGAGCTGGCATTTCACTCCACCTCCCGCGTGCAGTGCCTACATTTCCTGCACATCGTGGGTTTCGATAACAGAACTGCGGTGTCAGTGCTCCTGGGAGAAGCTGGGGAAGGGACTGTGGGAGATGTACGTGGTCCCGTCTTTCCATTCTGCCTGCTGTAATATCAAGTCTAATGTAATTAACAGCACTGATCTTTATATGGCATCTTTGGGTTTCAAAGCCCAAATGTGCTGATATAAACAGGGCAAATTTCTCTTCCCTGACTAATTTTTCTGGGCTATATGGACAAAAGCCCCCTTTTCAGCTGCAGGCATGCCGCAATTTAAAGCTCTCTGTTGCTGTTACCAACAGCAAAGCATCATTTTCCTGTCCTGGACACCATGAACAGCAGGAGCACAGAGGCAGGCTTTACTTTCTGCCCACTAACCCTCCCCCCCTTCCCACGCCAGGTTCAGTGCCATTCTGTGCATCCCCCTCATTTGACTGACAAGTCCCCAGAGGTCTGTATCACCACCAGAGCAGAAACCGCAGCAAACTCAGTGCCCTGACAGGCTGAAGGCAGTCACGCCACAGACACCACTGAGATCCTACTGCAGGAGCACCGTCAACGCCACTCTGAAGCTGCTGCTCACTCCCCTACAGCTAAGGAGGGATGAGGCAGGGAGGTTGGACCTGCAGCAGCTGTGGGTTTTGTTTGAGAGGAAGGCCACATTAGGAACAGATCAGAGAAGGGCTCTGGATGCATGGTGGGGCTGGAAGAAGAGATCAGAGAGTTGGAAGCAGAAGAGGGGGCGAGCAAGGC
Organism: Eurypyga helias; assembly: GCF_000690775.1. Lineage (NCBI taxonomy): Eukaryota > Metazoa > Chordata > Aves > Eurypygiformes > Eurypygidae > Eurypyga > Eurypyga helias. The sequence continues at coordinate 10,799 of NW_010236003.1, forward strand.
CATGTGAGGGATGTCCACAGAATGTCCCTGTGGTTCTCTGAGGCAAAATCATGATTTGTACCGCAACAATGCTTACAAAACCAACCAAAATCAGGAATTAAAGGAAAGACTGGCTTCAGCAGCGCCTGTATGTGGCAGGGGCCAGCTGTCCTCCTGAAGCACGCCCATCCCATGCCGCTGCAGACTCACCTCTCAGCTCCTGCAGCTCCATGCTCAGGCCCTCGATGTTGGAGTCACAGAAGTCAAGGTTTTCCAGGGTCTCCGCTCTCACCAGCTCATCCTGCTGCTCCTCCAGCATCAGGCTTAGCTCAGCGCGGGTCTTGCCATAAGCCTCCAGGTCTCGCTCCACCTCTCTGATCCTCGTCAGCAAAATGGAGCGGGGGGAAGCTGATCCTGCCCGTGTTGAATCCTCACGTCCCTCCTCCACCCGCTGCTCCTGGGCACTGGGTTGAAGCTGTGGAGGGGCCGCGTTCTTCCGCTGGCTGCTCGATGGAGGTCGGGGTGCAGGCCGGGAGGGCTTGACCGAGAAGGACAGAGACCTGCCTTTGGGCACCTGGCCAGCCAGCGCATGCACAGGGGTTGTCGCAAGACTGCTAGGGCGAGGAGGGGGTGGCCTCAGGGCCTTCCTCCTCTCTGGCTGCCTGGCGTGGGGGGCACACTCAGGAGACCCACGGACTATGTCCTTCTCAGAGCTGTAGTCCAAGATAGAGAAGTGGCGGGAGACCTTGTCCTGCTCAGCTCCAGTACTCGACAGGCTCTTCTCAAACTGCGCCAGCTGCTCTGTCAGTTTGGAGTCAAGGTCCGTGGTGCCATCCCCCTGCGCTGTGAGCGGACAGCAATCCCCCCAGCTCCCAGCCCATGTGTCCAGGCCCACCTGAGCACCTCCCAAGCTGGAGGAAGAATGTTTGGACTTCTCCTGTTGATTGTCCACCCAACCATCCAGGTCCTGTGCGCTGCTCTGGCTCTCCTGAGGCTTGGATGCTGCCCAGCTGTTAGGAGAAGAAATCACCTGGCTTCTGGAAGGATCTGGGGGGGAGTGAGGAGTCTGTGGGGGCACAGTGGGACTGCCTTCATCGTACTTAGGCAGGGTGTGAATTTCTGAGTCTCCTGGGGAGGCTGAAACTGTCCCCTCAGGCTCCACTTCACCTGCTTGGCCAGGCCTGTTGCCCCATTGGGGAGGCAGCTGAGCAGTGGGGAGAAGGCCATTGACTGTCTCTGTGCAGTCAAAGGAGGGGGAGTCTTCTGTGCCTTTGGGATGTGGCCCTTGCTGTCCTGTGCCAGGAAAGGCCTGATGCTGCTTCAAATCTGTGCCAAGGTGACCTTCTGTTCTCCCTGCCGTGTGAGACAAAACGGTGTCAGGCTCAGGGTGTGCATGCAAGCCATCCTCCTCTTCCCTGTCATCTTTCTCTGGCAAAGGAAGAGCTTTGAAGCAGGTGCTTTCTGGGTCTTGATGGATGGTGACCTGACAGCTGCCTTCACCTTGGGGATCTCCAGCACCCTTCTTTTCCCTGCAAGGCTCAGAAGCTTCCAGCCTCACAAATCTGTGTGGAAAGATGCCGCATTTCCCTCTCAGCTCCCCCTCTAGCCAGCCATCCTCCAGAATGCCTATGATCCGAATCCTGTCACCCACATCAAAATCCAGTTCCTTGGACTCCAGGGCTTGGAACTGATAGAGGGCCACACCATAGGTGCTCCCTGGCTCCTCATCCTCCTTGGGGGGTACCTCCACTGTCCCATTGGTGTCACAAGTCCCTGTGGGCTCTGGATCCACAGAGGCTCCTGGTGCTCGCAAAGGAGTGAGCAGTTCCACAAAACCCTCTGGGAAGATGCCCCTGTGGCCTCTGAGCTCGCCTTCAAACCAGCCAGGCTCTGGGACACCAACAATGTTGATCACATCCCCTTCCCTGAAGTCCAGTTCCTCCTCCAGCTGAGCAGACAGGTCCATCAGGGCCCGGGCTTGGCCCAGTGAGTAGGCAGGCACCTCCAGGAGAGCACTCTGGGACAGCTGATGGCTCCGAACTGAAAGGCACAGCTCCCGCACACATGATGAGGGGAAAAAGCCCTTGGAACCCCAGCTGCTTCGGCCCTGGAGCCAGCTGGAGGCCAGTGACCCCCCCAGGACCACGAGGTCTCCTGCAGGGAATGAGACACACCAGTTCAAAACCATGCTCATGATTGCTTCCCACCTTTTATTCCTGCCTCTCCATGTCCTTCCTGGCTGTGGGTAAGGTCTGGCACTCTGCACAGAGCACACTGCGTACTGGGGATATACAAGAGCACAGAACAGCGGTACGGCACAAAGCATCGGCAGCCTCTTGCACACACATATCTAAGAGATAGGGTTTTGGCTGCTAAGCCATGAAGTTGCACCAAGGCTTTGATTTCTGTCCCTAATGCAAGTCTAAGATTTGGGGACTGGAGGGCAGTTAACAGGCAGCTCTAAGTTTACTATGATCACACGACTTCAATACTGGGATAAAACTCCCAGTGTAAGTGCAGTATGAGAACTGGTATGAGAGTGGCAGAAGCCCAAAGGTCCATGGTAGATTTGACATGACCCATGTCATGAGGTATTAGGAAATTCCCTGTCTCTCCTGCCACTCTAGTCAGGATGCTGTGACTAGGTTCACGTTTCTGGAAGGACAGGTGAGGGTTATGAGATGTAAAGCAATGGAAGGGAATGGAGATTACCTCTTTGCAATGACAAGCTCCCTGGCTCTTGAGATGTGAAGTCACTGGTACAAACAAACAGTTTTTCTCCCTGCTTCAAAGGGGGAATATCCACAGGTTCCACAAAGCTGCTAGGAAACTGTCCTAAAACAAGAAGCAGTTGTTGACAGTGAGTCTTTCCTGTAGCCCACCACCACTCCCTCCACCCTCCTTTCAGATTTCGGGATCTATTAATCTCTTGCTAAAGCAAAATATCCACCTACCCAGGGTGCTTCAACAGCATGGTGGAAGAGGAACGAGTGTGGGAGCCAGGAATTCCTGAGGTTTTAAATGCTTAAGAGCTAACAGAGAACAAAAGCTTTGTGCCCTCGGCTCACTCCAGGCAACCAACAGGCTGTGTTTATTACTGGGACTATGCCATCAGCATGGAGTTTCTGGGAACAGACATACTAGGTTTTCTCTGACTGCTTGCTTCCCAGTTCAGAGCTGTGATGAGGGCGGGCAGACCCAGCAGTCCCGGACCACGGGACCAGTGTCTTGTCAGGATGTGGCACAGGATGTGGCAGAGCCCACTGCAAAGGCCACTAAAAAATGTTATTCATATCTTTTGTAATTTGTAGCAAGGGGATGTGATCAAGTATGTGCCAGTAGCTCTTCCAGCATTCACTCCTGATGAACCTATATGGCATCCATGTTCTCCAATAAAACCTGGAGACACTGTATCCTAGACATCCAGAATTTTGCAGTGGGTTTAGGTTTAGGCAGTTTGGCATCTGTTGTCATTAACCTGAGCTGCAACCCGCAGCCCACAGGCTGCTAGCTTCAGTGCCTTCCTTCACAGGTTCAACCAACTCTCTCTCTTTTTCCATGTCTTAAGTTTCCTGCTCTGTACATGGAAACAACCTAATGTTGTTAGAAAGGAAGTCATAGAGCTCCATTAATTATTGCCCACAGAGTATTATTTTTGGTAGGCTGCAGCACCTCCACAGCTTCTATTCAAAAGAGCTTTTTCCCTACCACTTTATCTTAGAAAACTGGGCAGAAAACTACAAAAAGGAATGCAAGTGAGTTTTGCGTTAAAGGTCAGTAAAAAACATTCGGTTTGACTTCAGCATGTTTCTTTATCTTTGAGCTATGACATACATCTGTTTATTATTCTTTAATAGAATCATCTTCTCGAGAACTAGCGCATCAGTTATGCTGGGAGACAAAACTGCAGTGACGTAGATAACTGGTGATTTCTGCAGAAGTAATCTGTGCCCAGTGACTTCAGCAGCAGGATCAGGCACGCATCTGTTCAATGCCATTTATCAGCTATGTGGACCACAGGAGAGAAGTCTTCCTCTCCACCTTTGCTCCTGTCCGTCTTTGTTTTAGGCAGGAGACAGCTCATGGCTGGTAGCAGAGCCCAGACTGCTGCTGTGATAGCAGCCCCATCTCCACAGTCAGGAATGACAAGCCAGTCCCACCTTCATGCTGAAAACAGTCAAGAGGCCTGGTTTTCATCTCCCTGAGAGCTCACACATCCTCTCGACATCAGTATTAAGAAGAGAAAGAGCTGCTTAAACAGGGACTAAGAGACTCTTGTTTCATTAAGAGCATTTTGCTGCTTCAAAGTTTTTCACACCCATCCAAAAGTTTAAGAGACTTGCACACTACTTCAGACACCCAGATATTGATGGAAGCTTGTACAGGAAAATGCTTTAAAGCGGAAAGGAGGAAGTGGGGCTGAGTCAGAAGGCTTGGAGGGACACACAGACTCTGTCACTGTGTCTCCCACTGACTTGACCTGACGAGGTCACTTGGATGTGGATGCATTTCCACTCTCAGTGCATCTGTTTCCTCTCTCCCCTTCCACTGCCACAGCAGGTCAGCACATAAACCGGCCAGGAAATGGGCTGTCTCACCAGAGGACGGAGCAACTAGTATTGTGAAGCTCTCAGCTCCTCGAGAACTGACCCTCCACTAATCTCTCTCAAAAAATGAGCTGTCAGAATAGTTGACGCAAAGCTGACAGACCAGTGGCAGGCAACCTGCACCCTCAGTCCCAAGCAAAGTCCCATGAAGGATTTAGTAAATCACATCTGGTCCTGCACAGTGCTGGCCAAGGGAAGGCGTGCTCATGGAATGGACGTTTAGCTGGCATATCTACGAATCCAGGTGCAGGCGCTTCCAGATCTTACCTGTGACACCTTCCTTCTTGCCGAGGAGCCAGAACTCATCCACCACAGCCAGCACCTCGATGACATCTCCCACAAAGAGAGGCAGCTCTTCAGAGACGCTGGGACAGAAATCAAAGACTGCTCGTACCACGGAACCAGCCTCCATTGTGTGGGGTCTGAAGGCGGATCAGCACCTAACGCTGAGACACAACAGGAAGTTTGTTAGCAGACTGAAACACCTGAAATTATCACATAATATGCTCAGAAAGTAAAACCCTTCCTAAGCACAGGAGGCAGGAACAGTGCAAGGGGGTCCTGTCCTGAGTTCCCTGAAACCCCTCTCCATGTGAGGCATGCCACAGGAGACAAGGGTCTCCAGCAAGGCAGCCCCCATGGTCTAACCTGCCTTGTCCAGCCCCTTTGGTTATTTCTGTGGGGACATGTGTTTGTACTGCCACGGGGGGAGAAGCAGCAAGAACACTGGAAGTGAATTCCCGTCAGGAAGGAAGCAAGAGGAGGGGAGGAAGCTCAGCGCTTCCCTGACATGCAGGGCAGGGCTCTGAGCCCACCAGGGCTGGGTGGGCAGATAGCACCACTCACTTGCATTGTCCCACCACGCATGCTCTGGTGGGATGGGCACAGGCATCCCGCTCCCAACACCACCGCTCAGGGCCACAGGAACTGCGTGCTGGAGCAGCGTCACTCTTCTGCCCAGCAAGAGAAGAGGCACAGATTCCACTCGGGCAAGCTCACCACACCATCCTCTTCCCTGCTGGTGAACTCTTCCCACCCTCGCCTGGGCTGACGCATCCTGGGCATCCTCAGACCTGGCTGGAAATGCCCCTTCTGCCTTCTAGGTACGAGGCTCAGACATCCCCTGGGAATCCTTGGTAGAAGCCAGGCTGAGATCAGGGTGCAGACCCTGTTCAAGGCTCTGGAGCCAAGGCTGAAATTCCCCCTAGCAGGGAACCTGAAGGTGGGCAAAGATGTCCCAATCAAAGGCTATGTCCTGGATTCCCCCTTCCTCTGGAAGCAGCTGCTGAGCCAGGACACTTTCCTGTGTCATCTTTGCTTTGTACCAAACAGCTTAATTATCAAGGCAACGCACCGTACCAAGGCAGCAGCAGTCCTGCAGCTTCAGCTGCTCCTTCCCCTCCTCCCAGATCCCTTGGGAGGGGAACTCAAAGGTGCATCCGCTCAAGGCAACCAGGAACCCTAAGATTATTCCTCAACATCTGCACCTCAAACTGGTGAGTGCTTCCCTTCATCTTCCCGTCCCGCTGCAATTACGGGCAGAGCACGGACTGCTGACACCTCTCCAAGGTGCATTCAGAACCCTGCTCTCTGCGATGCAGACGGGATCCTCCCGTCACAGAGTCCCTGCTCCGTGCGGTCGGACACAACGTCACTGCAACGGGACCCAACCTCCTCCCCTCCTGAAGCGCCTCTACGTGCAGAGCGAACAGTCACCCTCCAAGTGCCGCCCAGCCGGCAATACCCGTCCCGTACTCAGCACGGCTTGTCAAGCCATCCCGCCTAGCTAACACAGCAGAAAGAGCCCCGTGACGACACACACCACCACCCACAGGAAACACACAGGGCCCCCAGGCCCCCGTGTTTCTCCACACAGCCCACCTGTATCCTGGAGAGTCAGGAAGAGGGGAAGCTTAACACAGGGAGGAGAAAAACATCCCCGCTAGCGAGGTGCAGCCAACTTCCAGCCAGAGTGCCAGCAGGAGATCCAGCCAGGGAAAGGCCTTCTGCTGACGGGACTGCTCTGTTTATCCAGTCCGACTCACCTCCCGGGAACAAAGTGGGTTTGTACTCGGCAGGAACAGCTTCCTCAGCACGTCCCTCTCCACCCCCAGCTGTGCCCCTGCTGCAGCCAGCATGCTGCGCCCCGGCCCCCGGCCACTCTCACCTCTGCCGCCCCGTCCGCCACTCCTATAGCTCTCCACTGCCTTTCCCGTAGCACGTGGGCTCCTTGGGGCACAGGCTGTCTCTTTGTCACCAGCGTTGTGCTGGCTGTACAAACAAAGAGCCCAATATCCAGCAGCCGACAGCACTCTGCCACCAAAAAGAGATGAATGGACTGGAGTGAATCAGGAGCACAAAGAGCTGCAGTTCAGGGTAGCAGGAACCTACTGAGGCAGAAGGAGCAACAGTATTAAAACCATGACCATGTGGAGCAGGGAAAAAGATGGAAGAGCCATCAATTAGCTTGAAAATAGCTTGTTTGAGGTGGGGTGGCTGGGAGAAGCTGCTGCATGCTCTGACGGGAATAGGAGAGGAGCAGCGACAGGCGCAGCAGTAGCTGCCGCTTGCAGGCACCTGGGGCTGCCCTCCACCCTGCTCACTCAGCTCCGGGTCCTAGGAATCCTTGCCAAACTCGGAATATGCAAACTTCACAGCTGCACTGGACAAAGTGGGAAAAATAATTGCCACAATAATTGCTGCCTCGGGGTAGTTTCTCCAGGAATACACGATGGTACAGTGAGATTTCTTGCATCTTTTCTGTCAAAGGTGTAACCTAAGAGTGGGTGTAACGCATGGTGTGTGCTGCAGACTCAAACCCTGGCTTTGCTGCAACCGCTGAGGCTGGGGATACAGCCCTCCCACTGCCCTGGGCTCGGATCCTGCCCATGAAACAACAGTGTCACTTCTTTAACGCACCTGCAGCTCTGGGGACTCACTCATTAAAATGTACATGATTTTCCAACGTGACAGAAGATCGAGAGGAGCGGGCAGGATTGCAATTGTTCTGCCTTGTATATATTAATGGCAGTTATAATAAAACATGGGCACTAACATATTCATGTGAAAAACATTCCCTGAGAGCCTGCCAATGAGGCAAGAAAGCATGAAGTAACCGCTGGAAGTGCCAAAAAAAGAATCCCAACAAGCTCATGTTCCCTCAGGAGTACCAAGAAGAGCAGGATCACTCCCTGACTCCATCAGAATCTAGACAGTATGCCCCTGTATTTGAAAGCAGTGAATCAGTCTTGTGGGGTTTGCTTGCTCCATAACATGAACTGAACACAAAATATTATGTTTTCCAGGATCTTGGCCTTGTCTTACTCCATGGAGTGCTGCCTGCCAACGTTTTCTCCAAACCACACCTAGAGAAGGAAGCCTCCCAGCATCTTCTACACTGGAAACTTACTGAATCCAAATCTTCAGGCTTAACAGTGGACCCCAGCTTCTCCCAGATCCACCCTAGACCTGGCGAAAACAGACATCCAGCAGTAGCTTGCGCAGAGGCTCCATCAGGAAGAGCAGATTGCAGGGGGAGCTGGGCTGCGCTTGCGATCCCCAGTGAGTCACGGCTCCTGGCTCAGCACCATCCCCTCTCACCTCAAGAACGGGTGATCCCTGCCTGCCGGGGGGGGACAGAGGGAGGGCTCCTCCGCAACTGAGCAAACACCAGGACCTCACGCTGGCAGGGGTCAGGACTACGCGCTGCAGGCCTCTTGCCCCCGCCCAGCAGCAGACCCACATCCAAAGACAGCCTCACTGTGCAAGTATGAAGCTGCAGCGAGCGGCGCACTCGCCCCGCTGAGAACACGCTGTCTCTGTCTCGCTGCCTGATCCTGCGCAAACTAGGTAACGTGTTCATGGCGCCTGACGGCAGCCCACCCGGTGCCAAGCTCCGGGCCTGACACAACAGCATTGTGCAGCAAGGCAGAGAATGGATTCCCAGTGCATTAATCACTCCCCCAGCCTGCCGGCATGCTTGCTCAGCGCACATTACCTCCATGGAAGACTGCCTATCCCATTTTGCCATTAGCTCTGGAGCATGTCTGGTCCAGCGTGGGCTGATGAAAGGAGGGACCAGAATGAAATGAGGGCTATTAACTCTGTTACAATATTATTTTGAGACCTTCAGCACAGATTGGATCAGGCCACAGCTGCCAACAGAAGGCTTTTACACACTGACTCAGACAACTTCTCGCATCCCTCCTCTCTTTTTGCAGCTGAAATCGGGCAGTGTAAGTCTCAAACAATGGCCTGGCCAGCACCAAATTATTGTCAAGCATTTGCTCAAAATTCCGTTGCCTGCATGGCACCAGACCTACTGAAGATGATGATATAAATGCGCTTTTTGAATCTTTTTAATGGTAACTGTGAGCAAACAAGTCTTTGATGAACTTCTGTACCTCAGAAACAGGAGTTCTGTCTTCCCTTTTTTTGCTGAAAGACACTGAAGCAAGGATTTCAAGCACTTAAGAGCTAAGGCAGCAACATGAAGAGACCACTTTAGGCTGATTACAAGGAGTATTAATAGCCCCAGTAAAAGCACAGACCCAAAGGGTTTGCAGACAGATAATCTGGTGGTAGACCCAAAGCATTGATCAGATCATGAGATAAAAAGCAGTGACGGATGGATGCCACAAATTTAGCAGAAAAACCCACAAAACTTCATGGGTGGTATCACCACTTGTTTCTCTCAAAATAACACCTTTCAGCTTCTCACTCAAGAGGCAGCGCTGTTAGAACTGGCTATGGTCAACATGACAGCACCGTCACTGAAAAACTAACAATTCACCAAACAGACCAAAACACGCAGTGTGAGCACACTTGGTTTGCATGAGGGACAAGTGGATTCTTGCGCAGCAGATGTCTCAGTCTCTATAAAAAACTTGCAGCCTGCCTGAGCAACAGACCAGGAAGAAGTCAGACTCCCAGAAATGTACAAAAGCCAAGTTTGTCCCAGAATGACTAAAGAAATTAATATTAAAAATATGAAACAATACTGCCAGTGATCTTTTTTAAACTGAAAACCACCATGCATTTCACCTTGGTCTTTTGAAGGCTCCTTACACTCGTGGTAACTCAATGCCTGTTCACTGAAAACACAATCCATCCCCAGAGATGGAGGTACCCTGTTCAGTGCACCCTCCAGCTGCTGGGTCTGGCTTCGACAGGAGGTTGGCTGCACTGCACTCCAGACGGCAGGATCAGTGGGAGGAAACCAGGAGTGATGCTTGGCTTCTCACACCATTGTGCCAAGAACTGAAGCTTACCAACTACGTGCTGAGGCACTCCTGCCCTTTTCCTGTTCCTCACTGTGGTCTCCAAACCTGGCCACCCTTCCTTCCCTACCTCCTTGCCCCAGTGCACCTGCACAGCCCTCAGCTGCACTTTGGGTTAGGCCATTGCCTGCACACATTGCTCACACCAGCCTTCAGAGCCGCCTCGCCAGCCCAAATCACTCCCCCTGCTCGGAGCAGAAATGTTGCTCTGTAAGCTCCCGGAGGTCCTTGCTCGCCTGCACATTCCTGGGTGGGATAAACAATACCCCGTTGAGCCAGGCCTCGGCTGGAGATAGTTCCAATGCAGGAACTGTGGCTACGGCAAACTGCAGAGCTGAGCCTACGAATCCCGACAGAATGAACAATGCAGCAAGCAGGGCAAAAACTCGACTAATAGTGCAGAGGAGAGGAGCCTTCTCCCACCAGAAAAATGCTGACCGCTGCAGCCCCTTGTTACGATGTGCTGCTTATCTCAGCAGATCCCAAAAAGCCCCCCTGCTGAGCTTCACACGGTGGGAAACAGGACATCTCCCCCCCTGCACTCCATCTCCTAACCCCATATGGCTGCCAGGAGGAGGAGACATCTCCTCACTTCAAACAGAAATGCTTATTTTCCTTTGTCTGTGACCTGATTACACCAAAAAACATTGAAATGGGTATTTAGGTTGGATCGTCAAGCTCTCCAGAATCAGGACCTCAACAGACAAGGGCTGCTATGGCCTCCCACCACACGTGTGACAGTTTGCATATCTGCCACATACCACACAATTCCGTTAAACCACTATTTCTTCCATCCAGCTGGGCCCCGGCTGTCACGGCGTTCTCACCTGCTCCATCGCAGATGTGGCTGGGGGCAGGCTGGTGGCATTTGTGCGAAGTATGTGTAGCGTGGGGAGGAAGGAAGAGGAGCTCGCGCTGGACAGAAGGTGAGCAAATGAAAGTCATCTGGAAACTAGAGCACCGCATCCATTCTTAATGCGGAACAGAACACCTTGTCACAACACGTGAGCAAGGAGACCGTGATGGATATTTAATCTCTGGCACTGGGGACCCAGGCACGCAAAGGCCAGAATACCAGCTTAGGAGACAAGTTTCCCAAATTCTGAATGGAGCGGCTGCACGCACCTTAGCGTACCCCTCACCGAGTCCTGTCTTCTCCCACCCCAAGGCATGCGGTTGTCTCTCTTGCCATTTTTGCAGACAGGCTAAAACGATACAACTTTGTAACAGACAAAACCCCAAGAGCAGTATTGCTTCTGCTGCGTGGTACCTGGGGCTGGGCTCCTGGGGACTGGTAGTATACAATCACAAAATTAGTCACTACACCTTGAGTACATACCCAGAACAGGTTGAACTGGGGCTACAGGGACATTCCTCAACACTGGAGCGCTTGACTTTACACCCTGAAGAGTATTTTTCAAGACAGCTTTGGATAGAAGCCTATTACAATGCTGGGCAGAGTGTCCAGAAATCTGGAAACTACTCGACTTCGACTTGGAAGTGCTGCCCTTTGCCTGCTTTTGCTCCTGTTCTGTGCTGCTCACCGTCTCCAAAGCATCTAAATCCCTGGCAGGGACTCTGCTGATGCCTGACATCACGTGGAACTCTTCAGAGCCTCTAGGTGCTCCTGAGAAAGAAGGAATAGATTTTGTTTCCTAACAGAAAGGTTATAAAAATAAGACAAAGTAAAAGCTGTGTCACTCAGAAGTGGGGTTGAGCAATCCTTAGGATGTGATTAGAAATATACTTTTGCTGGAGGTTGAGGGGAAATTATCAGTGAAGGTAATGAAGTGCGAAGGTAAGCACAACTCAACCTGTCCCACCCATCGTCACAAAGTCCATCTGAAGAGTCACCCACTGCAGGGACACCTCAACTGCACACTGAACCCCGAGATGTCACAGCCAAGCTTCCCGCGACGGCTAGCAGAGCTGGTGCTCAGCAAGGATCCGAGTGTCACTCCTTTCCTCTCCCCTGCTGCTCTGTTCCCGCCGCCCCGTTGCCAAGTTAACAGTTCTCTAAAATCATTTTATGTCCACACTAGTTTTTAACGTCACTGCTAATCCTGAGCAGAGCAGCTGGAGAGAGAACTGAAACCTTTGGCCTTGGCAGAGCATTTCAAGAACAGAACGGCAGAAGAAGGCAGCTCAGAGATGCAGGCATAATCGGCACTATCGGAGGGCCTTGCAAACAAGCAGGACACATTTAGACACCATGCCTGGCACGACTTGCAGCCAGACGAGTGAGTCAAGATGAGGGGGATGATGGTGACGTCTTGTAGCACGGTACAGAGGCTGTATCTGGCAAAGCATCTGCAAAACCGCAAATTCTGTATCTACAAACTCTTTTAGGCCTTTTGTGGAGGAAGACAGAATCGCGATGGAAGTGAAGAATGGCAGAGGCAAGTGGAGAGAGAGCCTTTTCAGAAGAAACAAAGTCATGAAACATGACAAACCTCAAAACAGATGTTACTAGCAATGCTTACGACACAGCTAGAGCCTTCCTAGATAGTACAGCAGGGAGAACAAGAGGTGAAAGGACAGAGGGGGGGGAGTACTTCAAACACCAGGAACAGCAGCAGAGATGTTTGAAGTCAGAGGCCAAATTATGTCAGGGATGGGATCAGCTGAGGCACCACTCAGGGTCAGTAAAAGGGTCAGCGCAGGAGCAGCAGCCACCTCTCAGGGGTACTGAGGATGAGTCAAACCTCCAGCCCCTGGCAAAGCCCCTGGAGGAGGCACCTCCAGTTGATCTCTGTTAAAAGTACAAGGTGACAGTGTCAGGCTGAGGGCGACACAGAAGGATTTGCGTTTGCTGGAGTGAGAACAGACGGGGCTGGCACAAGCAGCGCGGATGCTCTCATAGGAGCAGCGAGGGAAGCCAGAGTGCTGCAGCCTGGGGCTTCCGCTCTCCATGTGCAACCACCTGTGCCACCCCTCACCAGTGCCACTGCTCCAGGCTCCCGGTGCCAGACCACCCTAGGCCCTGAACGCCCACACTTTCTGCAGGGCCAGGTGGTCCCTGCAACAAGCTGTCCAGGCAATGCCAGCCACCACCGGCTGCACGCCTGCCTGGGGGGTGACCGCTGCGGGCGGCCACTGGCCCTACGGACACAGCTCCGGAGACGGAAATCCCAAAGGACGCAATGTGGGGTGTAGACGGCGGCTCCCGCTGTACCCCACAGCTACTCCGCGCTGTGGAGGTGCCCGAAGTGCTCCCAGGGCAGGGTGGGCTCCGTGGGACGGAGCCGGCGGGGCACAGCGAGCAGCCAGCTGGGCATGCAGGGTTGGAGGGCCACACGCTGCTGCAGCCCGGCTGCTGGCAGGAGGGG
>NW_010236004.1:0-228 GCF_000690775.1 Eurypyga helias
GGTTCGATTCCGGCTCGAAGGAGAGAGTAAACTTTTTGTCTCCTCACAGCAGGATCCTTTTAAAGAGCTGTTCTTGAAGCAGTGTGCAGACGCGGTTGCTTTTCTCCGAGAGATGCAGCTGCAGTGCAGTCCGAGCCTCTGCTGCTGCGCCTGTCAGCAGGAGCCGCTGCTACGGGCGCAGAGGACGAGGCGCCTGCTGCGTGGCTGCCGTGCCCTCCAATTTTAGAA
>NW_010236004.1:371-597 GCF_000690775.1 Eurypyga helias
CCGTCCCCTCCATTTTTAGAAGGAGACAAGGCGTGGGTTGTTCTTACTCCAACTTACTTCACAAAGCAAGTTAGCGCACGAGGATACCCGTCGAGATCCCTTCGTTTCATCGCAGTTAATTAGGTTGTTGGCAATCTGAGGGGCTGCTTTCCAAACCCGCTCTCCTCTCACCCCACCATGTGTAGGTGCTATTTTTCCAGAATAAAATCATAGAATCACTAGGTTG
>NW_010236005.1:0-2643 GCF_000690775.1 Eurypyga helias
TTTTTTATATACTAATATATTTTATTTACTAATATATTTTTTTTAATATATATTCACAACCTTTCTCTTTCCCGTCACTGTACTCCAGGTATCCATTTCTCCACTGAGAGCCTTCCAACACCGGGGCATGTTATCACTGTCAACCAAGCACCTTCATATCTGAGCATTGTGTCACACCTGCCTGTAACATGAACACTAAGCTTCTCGGGACAGAGACTGCGACGCACATTTAGGGGGTGAGATGGGAGTTGGTCTGCGTGCTACAGAGCCTTCCCATGACCGCCTGCAAGCACTTCAACCCTTCTCCACTGCTGAGCTTCGCCTCTTGCTTTGTCACCAGAGCCCTGTAGATCCTTACAGTCTCTCAATAATGCAGGGCAGTACATTTTGCTCTTCCCCCTTGCAGCGCTTTAGCCCTCGTAAGCAACCCAGTACCACACAGCCGCCTACTCACTGCGGAAGACCCCTGAAGGACGCCTTACATGTTGGGATTTAGGAGTTGAGGCAAGAGGTAAGCAAGTTGTTTTTGAAGGTCTCGCAGTTTGACATGACGCCAGAGCTAACGCAGGTTTAAACCAAAATGAAAAGCAAATGACATTAAGCAAACTGGAGGTGTTGATGGGAAGGGGAAATGAACATTTTGGGAACAGCTAAATATTTTTCGAGCCACCGTCAGCCTACAAGCTTTGCTTTCCATCGACACCATTTCATTGCTCGGGGTGCCACAGATTCTCTCTGATAACCAGGGAGAGCCCTTCTCCTACGCGGTCTCGCGTGCACTGCGTACCTCATGTTGGTGGTCTTGCAAGCTGTGATGATGTCCTTCCTGCAATATATCTCAAGGCAGAAATAGCAACCGAATGTTGCACAGAAACCTTGGCTACATCTACCTGCATCGCTTCGAAGTTTGCAATATTTAGCATGCTGGGGGCTTGCCACCGCGACGCTCTGGGCTTTACACCGGGCTCTAATCCTGGATCCATGCGAAGTTCCTGTTGCCTGGGCACTACATCTCAGAGTTTGCCCTTCTATCCCCCACCTTACTCACTTGGCGTGCAGTGCACTTAACGATGGAGATCACGTGGGAGACCTTGCCTTGGGAAGCGTACTACAGTCACTCAGACAAGCTTATGTCTGCAAAGACAAGTGAAAAACGTCAAAATATGACATGGGAATCCCTCAGTATATGCTCACCCTTGCTGCTCTGTCTTGCCTCTGCAACCCAGTCTTAACAGTAGCCTAGAATGACTCCTGCTGGGAAACATTCACCAACATCCCCTCACTTTGATACGCATCTTTTCAAAAAAGGTACAAATGTAAAATTGGAAGCAGAATAGAAGCCTTTTTCCCAAGAAATGAGTAACAGGTTTGAGACTCTGGTTCTCAGGTTTGGCATCTGGCATCCACATTTACTCTGGCATACCAGAGTTTCTGAGTGTGTTCCTCTCACACAAAAGGTCATATGTTAAGAAATATGCCCCCAGAATCATTAATTAACCTAATTCAAGGCACAGAACTGAGTGTCTTCCCACAAGTGATCATTTACGCTTGCTCAAGAGCAGAAACACGGAACCCTGGAAGGTGGCTGTTGAGGAGGTTCTCACCTTCACTCTGGCAAGAGTTGTCGTAGGCAGTGAACGTAAAATTTCCTTTCATCCTATATTTGCTTCTTGCCCATCTCTCTTATACCTTCCACTCTGTTTTGCTGTCCCCTATTTCTTTGTGTTCACCAAACACAATCCTGACCTAGTCTGAGCTTTCAGTCAGCCCTCACCCCTGGAGAGTTCATGTGGTGAGGAACCAGGAAGACTGCATAAACAAAAGGCACATTCATGAAACAGGAAAAGTTATTCTCCTTAAAAATCGCACCGGTACTTTATTTTCAGTGAAGATTTGAAAACTGTCCCTAGAAGAAAGACCCAGAGATTTTCCTGGCTGTGAGGCCGTGAGTATTTTTTACATTCCCATAAGACCGCCAAGCTCTTGTAGAGTGCTGAAGTCCTGTTGCTGTAATGGCTCCATCTTCTGGGATGCAATCAGTGAGCTTTCTAGGTATGTTAACGATTTGATGCTCCCAGATTCTCACGGCTCCCTAAGCCCTATAATCTTGGTAATAACGGCCAGTGAAAAGCCTTCTGACCCCCGGCCGAGCCTGCCCTCCGGTGGGAATTTGTAAGTCCTGCTGCCTCTCTAGTACCAAGTCCAGACTCGACAGCAAATGGTTCTTCTTTCAGGAGTCCTACACGCTGGAAAGCAGATTTAGTTTCATTATCGTCTCCTACGAAAGCAGGATCACTCTTAGACCTGGGAAGAAGTAGGTCGTATTAGGGAGCCTAACAGGATTATGCCCAGTTCAGTAGGACACTGGGAAGGCCCATGATTCTCCCCGGCTGCAGCTGGCGGGCACCGCGCAGCTCAGCTCAAAGTGCTGCGTGTCCTCAGCAAAGGAAAGACTTAAATTCTTGTTCCTCGGGTACTGTCACCTACTGCTGCCCTGGGTAAAGAAAAGAATGGACAAGCCCATAACGGGGCCCAGGGAGCCATTGGAAAGATGATGCGAAATGATTCCCATTCAATGTCTCATCTCTTCAGGTATTCCCCCTGGAAATTCCCACCGTCACAGTGGGAGCTGTGGGTGTGTGT
>NW_010236006.1:0-370 GCF_000690775.1 Eurypyga helias
GAGCGAGCGGACGTCGCCGCGGCCTCGGGATTATGGGAATGGAGGGTTTTCCTCCGAGAACACCCCCATTCTGGGGGTTTTAGGGGATTAAAACGCCCCAAAAATTCCCCCCGAAAGGTGGCGCTGGGCTCCGAAATGTTAAAATCCCGATGATTTTCCCCAAAAACCCACCTCCCATGTCTCAGCGACTGTGGAAACACAAGGATTTCACCCCAAATAGACTCTCCCATGTCCTACGGTCACTCAAATCCCCAAAAATTCCACCCTCTGGGCTCTGGAATATCAAAATTCCCAATGATTTTCCCCAAAACCCCCCTCCTGTATCCCGGGGACTATGGAAACACAAGCATCTCCTCCCAAACAACCCCCC
>NW_010236007.1:0-1683 GCF_000690775.1 Eurypyga helias
AGCAGTGGCACTTTCCCTTCCTCTCCGTGCGCTCCCTGGGCGTGAATTCCAGCGGATCACCTCCATAGAAACACGGAGAAAAGGGTAAATGGGAGCTTTTGCTTTTCTCCGTGAACAGGAGAAGGAAATGAGCCGACATGTCTGAGGGCAGCAAGGGGAGCTCGCTGGCCTTTGGCCAGGTGGTGATCGGCCCGCCGGGCTCCGGGAAGACGACCTACTGCCACGGCATGCAGGAATTCATGGGCAGGATCGGGCGGAAGGTGACGGTGGTGAACCTGGACCCCGCCAACGAGGCGATGCCCTACCAGTGTGCCGTGGACGTCGCCGAGCTCATCACCCTGTCCGACGCGATGGAGAGCTTCAACCTGGGACCCAACGGGGGGTTGATCTACTGCATGGAGTACCTGGAGGCCAACTTCGACTGGCTGCAGGAGAAACTGGCCGCCTTCAGGGGTCACTACTACCTGTTTGACTGCCCGGGGCAGGTGGAGCTCTACACCCACCACAACGCCCTCAAGAACGTCTTCGCTCAGCTGGCCAAGTGGGATTTCAGGGTAGGTTTGGGGCTTGGGAGCTTGGTCAGGACTTTGGACCGGAGGTACTAATGATTTGTTTCTGTCATAGAATCATAGAATCATGGAATGGTTTGGGTTGGAAGGGACCTTAAAGATCATCCAGTTCCAACCCCCTGCCATGGGCCGGGACACCTTCCACTAGACCAGGTTGCTCCAAGCCTCATCCAGCCTGGCCTTGGACACTCCCAGGGATGGGGCATCCACAGCTTCTCTGGGCAACCTGTCCCAGTGCCTCCCCACCCTCTCTGTGAAGAATTCCTTCCTGACATCTAATCTAAACCTCCCTGATTTCAATTTGTACCCGTTACCCCTTGTCCTGTCACTACAGGCTCTTGTAAAAAGTCCTCTCCCAGCACCCTTGTAGCCCCTTCAGATACTGGAAAGCTGCAATGAGGTCTCCTCGGAGCCTCCTCTTCTCCAGGCTGAACAAGCCCAATTCTTGCAGCCTTTCATCATAGTAGAGGTGCTCCAGCCCTCTGATCATCTCCGTGGTCCTCCTCTGGACTACCCTGTTTGGCCTTTTGCCTGAAAAGGTTTTATGATGAAAGGAGGGGAGTTTTGCCCCATTTTACGCTCGGGGCGATTGGCCAAAGAGCGGCTCGTTCAGGGCGTTTCATGCGGCGGGAGGTCACGGACATCAGCGTAGATTCCTTCCTCCCACCCTCTCGCTGTGCTCCAGGCTCCTTTCCACAGACCTGGTGCGTTTTAGCCGAGCGGGCGCTGCGTGTCGGAGCGGGAGGACCCTTGGGGGACCCTTTGCTCTGCACCCTGAGAAATTCGAGTGTCACCCCAGGCACTGCCGGACGCTCCTGCAGCCCAGCCAGACCGCTCGGCGCGCTGTGGTACGTGCTCTGTGCTTTCTTGCACAAGGGAAGATGCAAATGAGGAAGCGCAGGTGAGAAGAGTCCCGTAACCCAGCTCACTTGCTGACGTTGCATTTGGTTTGCATTTGGGCCAAACGGTGAATGTGCAAACTGCGGGGTGTGAGCAAGAAGGGCAAGTTCGTTTGCTTGAGAATGTCACTGGGAATCTGCACCTTGGGAATTATTTGTATTTAAATCCATGCACACAAAACAGTAGTTAGTAAGAGAAGATGGGGTGCTGGGGG
>NW_010236008.1:0-1472 GCF_000690775.1 Eurypyga helias
TTTTTTTCACCCCCTATTCCATAGGCAAATGTCCATGCAATAATATTTATTTCCCGTCAGGATGCTGCACGTATGTTCCTTTTAATTGTATTTTACCACAGTGATTCCTTCTCGCTTTTAAAACAAGCGGCTTGGAAAAAATATTCCCATTTGGGGCGAGGGGTAAAGGAGAGGAAAAAGGGGGGGGAGGGGGGGCAGGGGGCATTTTTATTTATACCTTTGACATTTAAAAGAGCATAATTAATTTGTCCTGCTTGCATTAACATTGTTGAGGAAGGTTTCAGAAAGCTAACCAGCAAAGGGAAAGGGGGAGGAAAAATAGAAGCTCGCCTAGAAAGCTTAGTATTTTTTTTTTCTCTTTCAGATGTGTAATCAATCATTCGAGTAGGAGGCAGCAAAATTGTAAAGATTCGATAGATTAAAATGCAAATGAAAGGTAGAAAAAGAAACATTAACATGGCAATCAAAGATTTAATAATCGTAAATCACGGTGGGGTTTTTTTGTTGCAGCTGCAGTTTGTGTGTTTTTTATGTTTTAATCATGTTCGTTCTATAAATAAATAATTTCTGAAACGAGACTAATTTTTCACTATTTTAACCGTGGGCTATGGCACTAAATATTTTTATTTTTTTTAAAGCGTGGAACTCCAGATTGCAAACTATCAGACCAGAAATGGGGGGGAAACAGCGAAGTGGGATTGGTTCACATTTGAAATTTCGAGTGCCATGCCTTCGCCCCACTGCTCCGCAGTGCCGACCGCTTCACTTTCCCAGTCAAATCCTTATAAAGTTTATTTGGAAACGCGAATGTTTATGTAGAAGCAGACAACCGGCGTTTCTTTACAAGGCTAACGGTAGCGCCAACCCTAATTTCTGGAGGAAATACAGAAAGATTTTAATATATTTATATATATATGGGGAAAAAGCAGTATCACTTAGGCTGTAAGTGCGTTACTTCCAAACTAAAGCGTTGCTAAATTTCCAAGGGGGAGGTTGAGGAAGGGGAAACCTGGGGGACAAGCTGATAAATGCGGGGAAGGAGCTGGAGAGGATTTCCTGGCTCCCCTCGGTTTAGCGCTGCGCGTTGAAGGGAGGCTCTGGGGCTGGCTGGGATGGCTGTGACAGACCCAGCATCTTTCTGTCCTGGCTTACGCAGGCTCGGCTTTGGGTCCCCCAAGACCCGGGTTTGGGGGTGCACTAGCTCGTCCTTCTGGGAAAGTGGAGGGGAAATCATTCTTTTAACTTTTGGGCGCTGCACATGGAGTTCATTCCGTGCGGGGAGGGGAAGGGGGGAAGGAGTTCATCTTTACTTCGTTGGGAATCTTTATAGAGCAGGGGGAGAGAGGAGGGAGAGGGGGGTAGAAAACCCCGTTGTCTGCTCAGGTTTGGGGTTGTTTAGCAGCGCCGCCCTCTCTATAGAGCGCTCGGCGCCGCTTCGCCGCGGTGGAGAGAAACGGGTGAAAAACCAACTA
>NW_010236009.1:0-4047 GCF_000690775.1 Eurypyga helias
TCATCTTCCAAGCCAGACATTGCACTTTAGAAGGTGATCAGGGTGGTCAGTATGACTTGCCATTGGTGAATCCATACTGACTACTCTTTATTTTTTTGTTGTTCATGTGCCTGGAAATGTTTCCAGGATTACTTGCTCCATCACATTCCTGGGGATGGAGGTTAGGCTGATTGGCCTGTAGTTCCCTGGGTCCTCCTTCTTGCCCTTCATGAAAACAGGAGTAATTTTTCCTTTCCCATGATCAAAGATTATCAAGAGTGGCCTTGCAATGACATCTGCTAGCTCTCTCAGCATTCATGGGTGTACCCCATCAGGGCCCATGGACTTTTGTATGTCCAGTTTGCTCAGTATTCCCTGACATGCTCCCTCTTCCACCAAGGGTATGACTGCCTTGCTCCAGATTTTCCCATAGGTCTCTGGCCCTTAGAATTCCTGAAAGCCAGTCGTGTCAGTAAAGACCAAGGCAAAAAAAAGCATTAATTAATTCAGCCTTTTCCATGCCCTGTGTAATGAGGTTCTCCATCTCCTTCAGCAGGTGGCTTTTGAAGGTCTCCAGAGAAGGAGACTCCATCACCTCTCTGGGCAGCCTGTTCCAGTGCTCTGTCATGCTCACAGTGAAGAAGTATTTCCTCATGTTCAGTTGGTACTGGGTTGACTATAAGCTCTACATCTGCAACTGGCTTGACTTGGGGAAAGTATATTTGATCATGAAGAAGAGATTACACTTCCTGTTGACTTGTGAAGAACCTCCCATCTTTGTTTCTTGATACATCTGCCTTAATATTTAATGGACTGCATGACATATAGCTCCATTCTTGGAGACGATAGCTCTAGATGTCAAAAACACTGCTCAGCAATATATTCACTTCATTAACATAATTCTTAGAGTCTGCCCTGAATCCACCAATACTGAAGGTATGACAAAGGCTGTTTTATAACAAAGAAGTCCAATTTCAGCAGAGCGGTTGCTGTGTGTTCACCCTTCACTGTTACTACAGCCTCTTTCTGATACACATTTTCCAAGAAACAAACGATAAAACCCACAGTGACTCTTTCTTACTTGCATGGTGCTAAGTTGTGGCTCTGGAGCTGGGCCACTGGTGAGTAACTGGGGGTGGCTGCACAGCTGCAGAGCAAGCAAACTGTCCAGAGAGGAGGCAGTGGAGAAGACTGCAGTGATTGCATTGTGATACAGAAGAAGTGTTAGAGCTAATCCATTGCCATCTGTCTTTATTTTGCTAACCGGTTCAGTTGGACGCCACATAAGTGCATTCACAGCAGATGAGCTGGGAGAGCCGTGGCATGGCAGCTCTTGGATTACTGGCATGAAAAGAATCCTTTTGTTCACGAGCCAGGAAGATTAGCTGCTGCCACGTCTGTGTCTGATTTGTAGGACAAGAAAGAGAAGATGCAGCTCTCTTGCTGCCTTGGCCACTGCTTTGTGACATCCCAGCTCCAGCTCTTTTCTCACCTCCCTCTTGCTTTATCCTTCCTCTGCTCCTTCCTTCCTGCTCTCTCCTCAACTTGAGCTTTCTCTGTCTTTTCCATCTGCTTCTCTCCTCTCTTGGCATCTTCTCTGCTTCTGCTTGAGTGCACACAATATCCCTTCTCCTCTTCCCTGAGTTCAGGCGGGCAACAGAAAAGTTCAGAGCAGTGTAGCTTCTCTCCACCGAGGTTCTTTACCTGCAGCCCCTGCTGTGAGAAAAATTGGCTAGCACCACCTGATCCTAGGCAATTTTGTTCACAGCGGGTTCTGAGGATAAAGCGCTTTAGTGCAAGGCGGCTGCGTTACTCTTAATAGTGGGGCTGCTGGTGCCAGTTGGGCGGGTGGCTGCTCGTCGGACTGCATTCAGGATAGTGGAGCTGGGGAGAGAGGAAGGCTGGTCTGTCTGGGCCCCATGACCATGCACTGCTGAAGTCTACAGAGTGGCATGACCCATTTAGGAGTTCCCCAGATGACTTCAAGCATGTCATGACCCGCAGTTTTAGAACCGCTTCTCTCAGCAGACACAAAAGCTCTTTGCGTCCTTTAATTTCAAGAATGCCATTCTGGAAGAAAATGCCCCTTGCATACCCTCTTTTCCCATACCTGCAGACTCTCTGCAGCATCACCTACGCAGAGCACAAGGGAAACCCAGTCCTCTCTGCTTTAGGCACGGGCACTGCCCCCAGCTCCAGAGCAGGAGTACAAGATTGCACATCTCTCTCCTGCATGCCGGGCAGTGACTGCAGGCTCGATGGAGATGGTCCTGCCTCCATCATGCATACCTAGGCTTTGCCCGTTTGGGTCACATTAGGACCTCTGGGTCACAGCAGGACCTCCAGATCCAGCAGAGATCAGAGCTGCCTCCTGACAATCTTCCCCAGGAAAAGGACGAAGTGTGGAGATGAGGCAGGGAGGGGAGAAGGGAGATGGGAATAGCTTCTGTTCCTCCATCACCCTGTCCCAGCTGCGGAGCTGCGCATGCAGCTTCAGCTACAGCTGCACTGCCCTTCCCTGGGCTCTGAAAGGGCTGGAACAATGTTCACCCTGCATCCAGGATTTTTCCTGACAGATTAACCTTGGGGCTGCATTCCCAGACAGATGCTGGAGAACGGGATCTTTCCCCACAAGCTCTCAGGGCAATGCAGCCTTGTACCAGCCAGAATGGCCTTCAGAAATGGTTGGGGACACTCACAACTTGCTTGGTGGCATGCAAGAGTCCCAGACATACTCTTATAATATTTTTAACTCTGTCCTATATGCTGCAGCCATCAGGATCCATATCACAGCCAGCGTTCCCAAATGCAGTGCACATGCAGTGACTTCTGCATAGGGCTTGGAGGTAAAGGCAGGCATTTGGTTGCTTCATTTGTTGTCAGACCTCTTACTAACAGAGGCAAAAACTCACTCAAGTGAAAATATTTCCCAGAAATGGGTTTTTCAGTAGTGCCTCCTGAAACAGGTGCTGAGGATGGGGGTGATGGTGTGACTCCAGGAGCCAAGCTGCTCCCTGTCCCTCCAGATACTCAGTCCTTCTCCAACATCCTTCACAGATACCTCTGACTTTCAATCCATGCTCGTGAGAAAACTTCATAATCTCCCTGACTAGGGAATGTTTTGGGTCATATACAGATGGATGGAAGGAAATTAATTTTCTGCTTGGGCACTGGATCATCCTAGAAGACCTTCATCTCACACTTCAACTCGCTGGACCATGCAGGCCTGTTGAATTTCCTCATGTGACACTGTAGGGGGCTGTTTGGGCCCTTCACAATCAAATCAGAGTCAGAGATACATAAAAATTGAGAAATGAGAATCCCTGCTCCCTTGCAGGTTGAAAAAGCCCCCATTAATAAGAAAACAGCCAGAATTTGATCCCCATGGTTTCCAAAGTTGGACACTGATTTGGGGGTCTCAGTGCCTCTAAAGCTCAGCATGTTCATCAGCATGGAGTGTCCAGCACCTCATGCTGGTCAAGTGCTTTAGGGTGCTATGAGCCAGGTACCTGCAATCACCAACAGTGTGTGACATGTAGGCTAGAAATGCATGAAGCTTCCATCATTGCTTTGTGCCATCTCCTGGGATCCAAGGGGGGATCTTACACCCCTGTGCATGACATCACTGTGTTGGCTTGGCAGCTGAACTGCCCAGATCCCCCTGCTCCCCACAGTGGACCTGAGCATCCCTCACCATGGGATACTCTGCAGACAGGTAAGGCCATGCTGCCTGCAACTTTCCACTGTAAAATATCTTTGCAAGTGGACCTGCAGAAACAGTGGTCACCTTCCTTGCCCCCACCTGCTCCCTGAGGCTTGGAAGAAATATGGCTGCAGCATTTGCATGGCCATGAGGCTGATCCTGTCTGGCTCCATGCCCCTCTGCCCTCCCAAGGGCTGAGTCCCTGCACGGCGGCAGGAGAGGAGCCACAGCATGGGGAACTTGCCTCCTCCAGATGTGCGACGGGGAGCGCCTGGGGCTGGATGGCAGATCCCATGCCGGGCAGGTGCTGCGGCAGAGAGTGAGTGGCTGGGGGGGGGGGGGAGGGGGGGGGGGGGGGGATGGTG
>NW_010236009.1:4111-10280 GCF_000690775.1 Eurypyga helias
TTGGGGCGGCGTGGTCGTGCCGTAACCCCCGCCAGCACCCCTTGCTCAGATGGGAGCTGAAGGGCTGCCTGGCTCTCCGTGACTCAGCAATAATGCTTTGGGTAGTTAACATTTCATTATCATTTTTAAAGGCTAAGTGGCTTTTACCACCTGAGAAGTATATTAATGGCCCCAGTAAAACACTCCCCTGAGTGCCCTAATGCTTCTGTTATATCGATTCATTTCCCCCCTCCCCCCTTTCCTTCTTTCTTTTTTAAAACATTTTTTCTCTCTCCCTGCATGTATTCCCCCATTATGAAAAATACACACTCATTTGTATGGTGCAGACAGGGGGAATAATGCCGTTCTCCAACTAATAACACTGCTGAATCCTCCCCTCCTCACTAGCTTATTACTCCCCACAGCAGAGAGACAAGAGGCAGATGGTGACAAATTCCTTCCCAGCCCCCACAGATGATCAGCTTATGCCCTGAAGCACAAGGGGTTTTCTTGGGGTGTGGGGGTAGTTCCCTTCAGCCTCTGGAAGCCTCCTTTCCCTTAGGTTGTGCTGCTGCCTGCATCTTATCCCCCATGCAGAGCCCATGTCCTGGGATGGACATTGTATGAATGTCCCTTAGCATCCATCTCAAACCCTACTCAAGGCATCAAGGAGGTCTTGCTGCTCAGATGGACATGGTGCCATGGGGCAACCGGTCATGCTCAACCCCAGACTGCAGTCTGATCTCCCACACCCCAGGCAGCAAGTTTCTGGTGCCAGCAGCCCTGCAGCTGGTGCACAGGTCTTCTGCACCGGTCCTTTTCTCTTCTGCCCCTTTGCAGTTACTGTCCTCATGTGAAGGGTCGGCACTGCCAAGCACCAGCCTGCTCTGTCCCCTTCTGTATGTGGGCTACAGGCCCCAGAAAAGCTGCATCACCAATGTCATCTTCCGTGGCGTCTTTTCTTCTGGTCCTCCAAGCGAAGTCTACACTTCCTTGCCCTAAATCTCTTACAATTCAGGGACAAATTAATAACATAATTAATACTCATTAATAAACAGTACTTCAAAGCCTTCTGTAGCCTTCAAGAAGCTGCCCAGCATTCCCATCACAAAGGTCCCCATTTGTCTATCTCTGCATCTATGTGCAGTGAAAAAGTCACCTCTCCCCTGCACAGCATCTCTCTCACTGCCCCATGGTTAGTTTATAGGCTTATTACAGCCAGGGTGGGCTTTCTGCTTTTCCCTCGGAGTGCAGCATCACAACACAGAGCCAGAGGCATCCTTGTCCCCAGGAACACAATCCTAGCAGCCAAGTCTCTGCCTGCTATGCCCAACCCATCTCCCCTTCCCCATGGACCAGCTGCAGCCCCCTTGATTTTGCAAGGCAGCAAAATAGCAGGACTCACTTCCAGCTTCCCTGCTTCTCACACTCAACTGCACACATACTCAAGGTCAACAGACCCCCAGGATCACCCACCATCTACCCGCAGGGTGTCTGTCTCACAGCCCTTCTCTTTGAGCTCTTCCTGCCCCGTTCCTGCCTTGCAGATCTGCTTCTTCCCCCACCAGCTGATGATCTGCTCATGCCAGAAGGTCTCCAGTGCAGGACTAGCAGCAATGCCCATTCCCATGCCCATCTTTGTTTCTTTGTCCCACCACTTCTCAGAGCTGTAAGGGGACACGAGGCAGCCACAGAAAAGATCTCAGAAAGGCATTGTGAGTGCTGGGGATGCGTCTTTGTGCTGCCCATGAAAAATGAGGGGACAGCTTTGTTTGGGGGTGCGTGTTGTAGAGCTGGGATCACTTGGTGCAGGTTGGTTGCATGCTATGGGAAGTAGCTCATAATATCCACACTGATACAGCCTCCATAAGTCCGGATAAAATATGTGGAACCCTCAATATCAGAAGGATATTGACCACTTGAAGCGAGTCCAGAGGAGGCCACAAAGATGACCAGAGGGCTGGAGCCCCTCTGCTATGATGAAAGGCTGCAAGAATTGGGTTTGTTCAGCCTGGAGAAGAGGAGGCTCCGAGGAGACCTCATTGCAGCTTTCCAGTACCTGAAGGGGCTACAAGGGTACTGGGAGAGGACTTTTTACAAGGGCCTGTAGTGACAGGAAAAGGGGAAATGGGTTTAAATTGAAAGCAGGGAGGTTTAGATTAGATATCAGGAAGAAGTGCTTCCCGGAGAGGGTGGGGAGGCACTGGAATAGGTTGCCCAGAGAAGCTGTGGATGCCCCATCCCTGGAAGTGTTCAAGGCCAGGCTGGATGTGGCTTTGAGCAACCTGGTCTAGTGCAAGGTGTCCCAGAAGATGTTTGTGGGTATGTTGAATCTCTTCAGTGTCACAGGCAAGGACTTTCCTTCCTCTTCTGCCCCCTTTGTGCCCAGCAGATAACAAATGAAGGAGACATCTGCACAGAGAGATGGTCGGAGAGGAGAGGGCTGGCAGGTGGGGGCATTCACAGCCTCTCTAGCCCAGAAAAGGGCAGCTCTAGAAAACTTCTGGAGTACCAGCTCTGGGAGACATCACAGAACCGGGTAAAGCAGAGTTAATTTTGGGTTCTCAGCTGAAGGACATGCCTCTAACATCTCCTGTGCTGATGTGAATCTGTCCATCCCCAATTTTGACCAGGAGTTACAGGAAGAAGATGAGGCATCCTTTGGACAAAGCTGTGTTGAATTTGGCACCGGTGGTACCAAAGCCCACCGTGTAACAGAGTACATCAGTCACATACCTCATTATTTCCAGTCACAAGACATGATTTTTCACAGTGGGGATGGACCTCACTGTAAACCCTTTTTTTTTCTGACTGGGGCAGCAGTCACCAAGCCAGATTCCAGTGTGACTTACTGCAACATGCCGCCCCAGCTCAGCTGGGGGAACAGGAGCTTTGGACTCTCATTTTTCTCAAAAGTTTTTTGCTGGTTTTCTGTTCTCAAAGCTGTTCCTAAAGACTGGCAGTTCAGTTACATCCACTTAAAGTGAGTTGTTTGGCTATGTAACACTGTCAGCACCAAGAGCCAATGGTTCCCACTGCCTAGACACAGATGATCTATTCCCAGGATCCTCAGCTTTTCCCTGTCTCTAAATCTGGGGTAAGATACTCCTCCTAGCATTTACTCTTCAATAGGCAAAGTCACTATTCTTTGCTGCCTTTCTAAATGACCTTTCCCTATCTCATCATAATCCCCTGTCTAAACTACGCAGGACAAGCAACTTCTTTTCATTGTCTCTAACGCTTGTTGATATAAAACGGTTTTCTTATGTGTGATGAAATACACTTCCCCTTTTCTCACTCAATTTTTCACTTTTCAGGTGAGCTGCAGAAATTAACTTTAGCAACTTCTTGTCTCAATACTTTTCTCCTCTAGGAGCTCAAAGACTGCTCGGTGCACTGCCCAGCACGCTGGGAAGGGAGATGCAGGTATCCTTAAGAGCCACTGAACCTCCAGTGCAGAGGGACTCAGCCCTCTCCTCCTCTCTTCCATACCTTGACATTCTTGCAGATATGTCCCGACCTCGGGCTCTCTGCATGCCAGGGCAGGGGTGTGGTCCCCTCCAGCAGCTCCTGAGGCAGGAGCAGGGACAGTCTGTGGGGCAAGAGGCACAGCAGCAGCAAGAAGAGAGGGAAGAGGGGTTTACCACACCAGACAGGATCCAGTAGTGACTTCAGCTTCTGGGTCATCTGAGCCCACCGAGCTGCCTCCAGAGCAGCCCCAGCAGAAGCCATCAGCTCTCAGACCTGACCACCCCCTTCAGTTCATCGCAGAGGTTTTGGAAGCCAACCCTGTGCACACCAACACTGGCCCAAGCTGTGGAGAAGGGCATGTGAAGGGGCATAGTAGGGGCCTTTCATTCCCAAGAGCTGAACCTCCAGTGGTCCATTATGCCCTCCTTTTCAGCGCCCCCAAGAGATTCCCTGACCACCTCCCAGCTTCACCAGCTCCTTTCTCCACCTTGCAAGCTCCACATTCCAAAACAGTACTCCCTTTCTTCCCTCTGTGTATCGCCCTTCCCACCCAGCTCCTGCTCCTTCCATGACCTCAAGCTCAGTGGCATGCTGCTGGAGTGGAGGGGACACAGCTACTAGGTGGATCTGCAAAATACAGTGAGATGAGGAAGCTGGCTGAAACTGATGCCCAAGTCTGCAGACTGTCACATTCAGAGCTGCTCTCCTTGAAGTGAGAAAATTTGGTCCTGATAGTAACACTTGGATCGCTGCTTTGCACAGATGTAACTCCTTTCTCCAGCTTCTGTTTTAATACGCGTATTGCTGCCTATTTCTGGAGATGCAATTCAGTGCACAGCACCGGATGGAGGGAGCTGCCCATGGGACTGAGTCAGCCTGACTCTGCAGCCAAGGAGCTACCAAAACGTTCTCCCAAAATGTTGGCTAAATGCAGAGATGTTCTGCCCCTGGGGGTCATGCCTGGCTCAGGGCATATCCCACTCAAAATAACCACCCAGCCTTCAGCCTATAACCATTGCATTTCATGGGAGTGGGAGATTTGGGGACTGAGTTAAACACCATGCCCTCCTTTTCTTTTGCTTTTGCCAGTCCTGGGGCCAGTGTTGCTAGAGCAAGGGTGTTGAAGCAATGCTTTTCAACAGCACGGTGCTGCAGCCATGTGGTGTCCTGGCAGGCTCAGGACTCTCCACTGTCATGGGAATGGTGGCTGCCAATGTACGGTGGGACCCGGATCATGCTGCAGCTGCAGTAGTGAGCTGCTTGGCTTTGGGGCTTTCCGATTCACAGCCCTAATGCAACATTAATGGGTTTTGCTGGCGCTGAATATTTATAAACCAGGAGTAAGGTCCTACTCATCTACCAAGAAACTGGGAGCTGCAGGAGAGGGAGTTCCCCCTACCCTCCAGGGGGCTGACCAGGAGCCTTCACAGACACAGGGCAGTGGGACCTGCCCTGTCTCTCCACTTGGGAAAGGAAAGAACATGCAGACAAGAAGGAACCAGAGCTGAACTGTCCACAACACCTCTCCCTCCCCTTTCAATCCTACATTTCTGCCTAAATCTGTGGAAAACCACACCAGCTCACAGCAGCCCACATCCCTCCCTCCCCTCTGCTGTCTCCCCTCCCAACATCCCTGTGCTGCTGTACCCCTTCCTAACACCCAAATCTTCTGACCGCTGTCTCTTGTCCTCCTCCTCTGCTCCCCTCTGCATCCCTTCTCCTTCCTGCCTCCTTGACCAGACATCTCCTTTCCCCAAAATCTGGTCTCCTAGCCTCAGTTTCCACTATTTTCCAGGCCTCCTTCCCCTTTTTCTGCATGTTCCACATCCTAGAGATGCCACCAGGACTCAGTGACCACGTGCCCCCTTCCCTCCTCCCACCACATCCCCATGGCATCCCACAGCACCAGGCAAGCCACGCAAGCCACTGGTGCAGGCGAGTGGCATGTCATGCCAGAGGACTGTGCCCACCAGGGTGGTGAGGAGACCCTGCGGAGACCCTCTCCCAGGCCCCGCGGGCTCCATTTCACGCTGCTGCGCACAGCAGCCTGCTCTGACTGCTCCAGATAAGCCTTTTTCAGGAGGAAAAGCACGTGGAAAAAAATGTTTACTTTCCCCTTTTACCCAGTTTTGAAGGGATGCTCTGGTTATTACTTGGCTCATGATATCTTTTGTGTGAAGACAGAATGAAAAATCACCCTGCTATGGTTACCTGGCTGTCCAGAGGGATAGGCCAGTCCCTGGGGGATGTCACTTTTGGGGTGCAGGCACTTTCTGTCCCACCCAGCCTACTCGGACCACTCTTTCTGAGGGAGGGCAGGTGGAAAGCCCTCCTCCGGGGTAGATGGAAAGCTCCAGTGGGCTCAGACCCACCTGGGACAATGCTGCAGCGAGGAGCAGGGCTGGGCTCTGCTCCAGCTTGCCTTGACTCCCTGGGGGTCCTGGGGGCCAGGCGCATCCCCCTCCCCATCCCCACTGCCCAGGGAATGCCCGGTGGCCCGGGCCACCTCTCACCTATCTTGTTTGAACCGTCAGCTGCAGCAGTAAAAGCACCTCCCCTCCCCAGCCCTACATTAAAAGAGCCGGACCTAAAATTAATTTAGCCCTGCTCTTTGTTGTGGACAATACAGAGGGGATATTGTGTGTGGGGAGAGAAAGGCTTTTTGTTTGGGTGAGGAGACAGCGGCGGTCTGTTCTTGCGGACATCTGAAAACAAGGCT
>NW_010236009.1:10349-10643 GCF_000690775.1 Eurypyga helias
AAAGGATCAATTGAGCCTAAAACAGAAAGCTCCCCATGTGACAGATTCCAGAAAGTACGTGATACACCATGCCCAGGGCTAGTACATGCCTGCTGTGTTTCCCAGTACATGATTAATTTGACTCAGGGCAGGAGGCTGCAGGCAAGGGATCTGCAGCACACACTGAAAACTTTTAACACTTTGAAGACTGGAAGCGCGGCTGAGCGGGAGAGACAAAGGCAAGGCGGTGCGGCTGCAGGCGGGCTGCGCGGCTGGGCAGCCCGGCCACCCCGTCCCTCCGTCCCAGCAAAGGGT
>NW_010236010.1:0-14842 GCF_000690775.1 Eurypyga helias
GCAGCCTTCCAGCACCTGAAGGGGGGCTACAAAGAACCTGGAGAGGGACTTTTCACAAGCACTTGTAGTGACAACACAAGGGGTAGTAGCTTTAAGATGAAAAAAGATAGATTTAGGTTAGATAAAAAGAAGAAATTCTTTAAAGAGAGGACGGTGAGGCACTGCAACAAGTTGCCCAGAGAAATTGCGGATCCCCCTCCCAAGAAATTTCAAGTTCAGATGGCTTTGAGCAACCTGGTTAAATGGAAGGTGTCCCTGTCCATGGCAGGAGGCTTGGAATTACGTGATCTTTCAGGTCTCTTATAACCCAAACCACTCCATGATTATCTGAGGAAACTGGGTTTGCTTTGCTGCAGTTGCTCAGATTTACAGCTCTAAAAGAAGCTCTTCCTATACCTTTGCTTTTAACATAAATAAACAGGAATAAAGCAAAATTCCTTCACACTCAAAATAAGTAAAATCTGTAATGCTACCAAGGTTGCTGGTTATTTGGTTATTATCTCTTTACATTGAACCAAAGACTGTCAGGAGGCAAGCAGCTGCAACAACAGTAGCTTCTGTGGCTGAGTCCTACATCAAGGTGGTTAATAGGAGGTTTCCAGATCCAGGACAACACAAGGATGGTCAGAAAGCCCTGCTGAGAGCCAGCCACTCTTGTTAGAGAGGCTGATATAGCTTGGGCATTGACTGGAGCAGCCACAGGAGATTTAGACCGTCCTGGGGAGCACCAGCAACGAGGGGCGCTGTGACGAGGGCATGCAACCAGGGATCAAGAGGACACGCAACCAGGGATCAAGAGGGCACAAGGAGAAGCAAAAGACAATGGATACAAGTTACTCCTGGGGAGATTTCAACTGGAAATAAGCAAATTTTTTCATGATTAAAACAATCAGCCATTAGAATAATTGTGACAGGGAAGTGGTGCATTCACCGACACTGGACACTGTTTTAAGGTTTGGAGGGACAGGATGCTTGGCCATCTTGTCTAGATCATTCTTTTTCCAAGGAAGTTTGGACCACATGATCCTTGAGGTCCCTTTCAAACTGATATTCTGTGATTCTGTGAAAGAAATTCTCAAAAGAAATAATTGTGTAGAGAGCATGTTTTCATATTCCACTCATGACTTTAGAAAAGCATATCCAAAAATTGGATGTATGTAAATAATACAAATTTTATACAATTTTTATAGACACACAATGTATTATTGGATAAAAATTTATAGCTGGTTCTTTTGTTGCATTGATTTTCTTTCCAAAATCTTTCCAGATTAATTGGGAAAAATCTGAAAGCAAAATCAGATTAAAATATTGAAATTAAAAAACGAGCAATTTTCCCCCTCATATTTGTGAACAGGCAAGTACTGACTTCCCTTTTCTAGTCTGTTCAAAAAGCACTGTTTATTAAAAAGAAAAATGAAAACATCCAGACAACATAAAAACTTGTTCTTGGGCTATTGCTTCTCCTTAGTATGTTTTACTCCTTGTGTAGATTTAGATTTTTTTTAAAACTTCCCTCAAGTTTTTAACTTCCTGCCTGACAACTGCTGGCTCCTGAAGTGCTGAGCACAGCACTTGCTGAGAACCAATAAAAAGTCAAAGACTTGATGTCAGGCTCTCTGAGACTTATTTAATCACTATGAGTGGAAAGGAAGACAGATTTTGATTAAGACCAGCTAAACCGATCAATAAAGTCCTTGAACTTGCATAAGTCACTACTGGCTACTTTCAATAACAGTGATAGCCTGTACTTAGGAAGAAATAACCTTAGTAATAACTTAGAAATAACAGTAGTAGGTTTACATAGAAGACATACCAGTGGGCAATCACTGAATAGGTAAGTATGCTCATGTGAGAATGTGCATTATAATTCTTAACATGGTACTGCTGTTGCCGTTGGGAGGTATAGCTCTAGCTAATTTCTTTTTCATTGAATCTGCGGTAAAGTTGAATTCTAAAATGGCACTCAGATAACTATATATAAACATAAAAGGAGGCTAAATATATAGGGAGCAGCGTGACAACTTTGCAATGTGCAATTTTCACTAATTCTGTTCTTGATATACTAGTCCAAGTTCAAAAAGGGGAGAAGGTCAGGGTGGAGATGCACTACTTCAGGATCCTCTAGATCTGTTGGATATGAGACTTAAACAAACAAGAAATTACTTTCATTGATTAAATGTAGATTGAATCAGTAGGAAAAAATGACAGACCCTGCTAAGGTTGTGTCCCCTAGTCATTGTTTAACTCAGCGTGACAGATTCAATCTGCTCAGCCCAAAGGAAGGCCAAAGATGTCACTCACAGGCTCTGCACAATGCTAGAGCCGTAGAAGAGCAAAATCGAAAAGTTGCACTTTATCAACTCACAGCCTGGAGCCACTGTTCTCATTCGGGTTGTGTTAGCAGAACAATGAGCTACAGCAGGCACAAGGCCGCTCCACACAATAATTATAGGTATCCCACAGGCAAAGCTCTTGTTGCTTTTAAGACTTGACAGAATGTGTCTTGTAGGCATGACCTAGCAGATGGGGAACTTTTTCTTTCATCTTTTCCAAAAAGCCACCTAGGAGAAACATATAAAGAATCCTGATAAGGGATATATTTTCTCTTAAAGGGGGATGTTGATTACTATAAGCTGCTCTTCTTTTTTGTTCACCTTAAAAATAATTGCTGGTTACCTTAGTGGAAAGAAGTCAAGTATAGCAACAGAAGCAGGGATAGACCTTTTGCTCTATCCTGCTAATTTGTGTCACCTACTGCACTGCCTTATGTATTGATGGTAGAAAAAATGAAGCAGAAAATTAAGTCTGAAAGGCGTTTTTGTCCTGCTGTCACTTTGTACAACATTTAGTTCAGTTGACATGACACTGTGCCTTTTGTTACATAAAACTGTCACATTGTCCCCTTCTGGTTAGCCACAGTTGCCAGCCAAATCAATAATGTCTGTCAAAACTGTCAAATAATGAAGACAGTCTAAAAATATCTGTTATAATAGATAATATTTTTAATGACCATTAAAAAATACAACAAAATTATGTCACCAACAATATGAGGAAAGAAATGAGATAAACTTAACTGTTAGTCCAGACAAGCTGTCCAAGGATGTTCAAGATATATTGTCGTTACTGGACATTTTAATTATTTCATAATCATTTTGATGGTTTGGCATGCTACTAACCTTTGAAGCGAGTTTACGACTGCTGAGGGACACCTAAAACATGTTAGCGTACATATTCAGTGAATTTGTTACAGTTGTTAGGTGCTGCTGCTTTGTTTTGCTTCAGTTTTTCCAAGCAAGGCATTAAACACAGGCAGCCTTAAAGAATACAGAAGAAAGCCAATTGAAAAATAAGTAGACTGATTGTCTTCTCCACTTTTCCACTCTTTTACTTGGAAAATGGTGTGACAGAAACTTTATCACAAAGGCTACTGAGATTTACAAACCATAGTTAATGTCTTATGATGCTATTTTCTTTTACCTTCCATTATTTCAGAATGAATCTCTCCAGTTACTTTTTTCTTTATACTTTCCTCCCAGAAGCTCTGTTAAACTTGTAATTTATCTAGGAAGTGGAAGAAAGGATTGGTTCCCCAAAAGGACATGGCTTGTCCAGAAGACACCACACTGCTATCCTGTGAGAATGTGTTTCCTGACTGGATACTGCAGGAAGATATAGAGCCAAATTTGCCTAGGGTTCTCCCAGACAGTCAGAACAATAGATATCACTGCTATCCATGTATCTTTTCAAACACTGTCATTTAGCAGATATATTTAAGAGAGTAATTTAGACTTCAGACTTAGAAAAGTATGGGTTCTGCAGTTATTTCAGATTATTTCTGAAAGGCATCAGGAAATGCAGGAATGGTATAAATGTTCTGTTTTGTAGGGAGAAAAGAAAAATATGGATTTGCAAATTTATGTCACTTTTTTTGTGGTGGACAAAGACACCATTTTTTCTGAATTTTATGCCTTCCATGTCGTCACATTTGTGATTTCAGCTCTTTCGTACCAACTAATTGGTTGCCTAGTCAGGCAAACTCACGTATGCTTTTTATAGGTACTTTGACCATGTACAAGTTGAAGGGGAAAGGAAAGATTAGCAAAGAAAAGCAGGCACCAGATACAAGAACCTTGAATTCTTTCAAGCAAATGTAAAGCTTTTTATAGGCTGTCCTGTGTCTATAGATGTTAATAATGGGAATTTTATTTT
This sequence comes from Eurypyga helias, assembly GCF_000690775.1. Classification (NCBI taxonomy): domain Eukaryota; kingdom Metazoa; phylum Chordata; class Aves; order Eurypygiformes; family Eurypygidae; genus Eurypyga; species Eurypyga helias. Next base: position 4,210 of record NW_010236010.1, read on the forward strand.
GCTCTTTTTAAGCTTAGGAAACTTGGCTTTGCAGATTTTGATCCTCCTCTTTGAAATGAAAATGCTGAAATACTAGCAGGATGAAGACCATAAAAGACTCAAATAAATTGAATTTTTGGTAGAAAACAATACATTTCAGGTTTTGTATCTCTTTTTGACAATTAATTATACCCTAGTATTGTACATGAAAAAAATATACTGTAATAACAGATATGTAGGTTGAATATCTTGGGGACATCAGACATACACAAGCAATTGGAACAGACTTCCTTGTTTACTATCCCACTTGCAAGGAAATTAAATTTTAAATTATAAGTATGTGGGATTAATAGGCTCACAATTTTCTATGTATTTTAAAAATATAACCTCTGAACACAGAGGTTTAAAAGAAATAACAGGATTTTCTAGCCAGGAACACATGTTTCCAAATATTGTGCTTTGTGCAGGTTTTATTTTGAGCTTAAGTTTGATGTTATTTCTGATCCCAGATACCTGTATCTTCACCAATAACCTGGTCTCGTATTTAACCAATCTCATGGAGGAATGTTTAAGGGGAATTTCCATTGTTGCTCCTCAATTCCCCAGCCTGTTTGGGTTCTTCTGAGCAGCAATCCTGCTGTCCTGAATACAAAACCTCCCCTCAGTTTTGTGCTGTTGACAATCTTGCTGAGGGTGCATTTTCTCCCATCATCCCAGTTAAACATAAAGATGTAAAATGCATTGACCCCTTCAGTCTGTAAGTAATAAAATTTTTAGACAATTTCCAGGTAGTATTTGAACTGCTTGCCATAACCCGTATAATGCCTGACAGTCAAGCTGTGTTTTAGCCACATTGCACTCCACAGCCCAATTCATAACTCCTCTGTTTGACTAAGAGGATACAATAGGATATTGTGTTAAAAGTCCCATTATAGACAAGAGTCATCTTCTGCACTAGTCCACAAAGCCAATTATTTCATGATTAAAAGGCAACCAGTTTCATCAAGCATAGTTTTCACTTTGGTGAGTCTGTGCTGGCTGTTCTTAAACATGTCAGTTTCACTTGAATTTTAATGAAATTTTAAGTCAATATAAGGGAAAAATATTTTGCTGTGAGGGTGGTCAAACACTGTAATGGGCTCTCAGAGCAGTGTTGGAAACTCCATGTTTGGCAGTATTCAATATTCAGCTAGGTGTTGCCGTGGGCAAACCTGATACAACTGACCCTGCTCTGTAGTTTCCTAGGTCATCTTCCCTTGCTTTTTGAAGATCTGCTTCTCTGGCCTTGTAAAACTGCATCTTATTTACATAGGCCCTGTTTGATTCTCCACTCCTGTGGCAAGTACATCTCTCCCCAAGCTTTCCCGCTCAGCTGGGAGGTTGGGGAGCAGACCTTGCTGTTAAGGACGGTGGCACTAACACCATTTCGGGGAAAAATTAATTATACCCACATAAGAAGAAATTTTGAGGGATTCGCTGCAAAATTTGTGTGTAGTAACATTAAGTATTTATTTTTTTAAAGCTCTTTCAGAGCCTTTTTTCTTTAGTGACCTCTGGAGAAGAAGTAATTTTCTTAGTTTGTAGATTTGGGATCATTTTCTACCTCTTTTTCCTTTTAAGTACAGAATAAACAAATTAAGTTGCCTTTCACCCTCTGAAAGTGTAAATGACTGGAATGACTCTTCATTTAGAAAAACAAAATTTCAGCCAAGAAGAAATGAGTAAGACTTCAATTCTGATCAGTGTACTTGTGGTAATTTCTCTTGTGGTGAGAGTTGTCTGAACTTAGAGTCCATTCAGTCCTATTGATTGATGATCACTTTAAAATTCTCAATATTATAGGGTACTTTGATTCTTTGACCATTTATGTTGCTTTTAAAAGACATCATCAGTCACCCTGGAACCTTCCACATTTAAAACATACATCTGCATTGATTAGATACTTTCTTATGTCCCTTACAAGGAAATCTAAATAGGATACATGGTCAAAAGATCTATGACTTTTGCACAAGGTGCTAATGAAGAGTTGGATTGCCCCTAGGACTGACACAGCTGTGGTCAGGAGTGGGAAGGAATGATGTTTCCCACTTGCTCATTCCTTAAGAGCACTGTGGGTCTGGACACCAGTGAAGAATTAATCAAATGCTTAATGAACAATATTCTTCCTCCATCAGCAGATGGATGGGGAACATGTGAATAGCTCTTCATAACAAGCAGGGGTCTCCAGGTGAAGTTCAAGGAGTAATCTACATCCTCCAAAAGGGTTTAAACAATCTTCTCTTTCCTGCATATCTGCCAAACTGGGGGTTGGGTGGTGGGTGGAAGAAGAACAAAAAAATCCAAAAACCTCTAAAGTCTGAATTATGATAACCTTTATACTTTCTTCTGTCCTCAAAAAACATCATAAGTGGTCATAGGGAAATTATTTATGATTTTTTATTTATTAGATAAACTACAGAATCTTAAATTTACATTTAGTTCTCCAATAGACTAGTTAGGGATTATTATAATTTACTTGTGAACCTTGAAGTCTGTATGGGTATGTAGTAGCAGAAGTGCTAAAGACTGTTAATAAGGTGTCTGAGATAAGGCCTCATATCCTTAAAGAAACTAGAGTACAACTTTTTAACCCATTGTTTGCATATTCTGTACAATTAATAATATGCTAAATCTTACTGACATTTAACCTCCAGCAAATGGCCAATACACTGCAAATATTCCAAGAACCTGTTTACTAGCAATACAGGATGAAATTTTCTGAATTTGAACATCTGTTGAGAGTGTAAGGTTTTTAAAAGTGATGCAATTTCTGCCCCCACCCCCCGCCCCCCCATTTTCTTAGTAGATTTTCTTGAATTGCTTTTATATTGAAAGAAAGAGTTCTAGACTTCTGCACATGAATATATTTCTCGTTCTCTACCTTCTAACATGAGAAAGTCACCTTCAGAGGCTGCAGTCTTGTTTGTTACCATTCAATTGTCATTCAGAAAAGGTGTCTATCTTAATACGGTTTTTAATTCTGGTTTAATCTATGTAATCTTGATATTATTAGTCATTACAATAGATTCTAAAAAAAGACAAATCTTTATCTAACGAATTATTAGCTAGTCATGCCTCAAAATGCTTGGCAAAACAGGAACACAGTTAACAAAAATAAAATTAATGTGTAATGAGAATAATCAAGTGTAAAGAATGTGGAAAATGTCATAGGAAAGTCGAGGAAAAACGAGGAAAAAGTGGAAAATTTTTCATTATAGAAATAAACTAAACGTATAAAGTGGATAATGAGGGAAAAAAAACCCAAACAAAACAAAATACTGAAGTGTTGTAGGTATCTAAGGGGTAAAAGGACCAATTGCAGAAGAATGTTGGGATGCCAAGAATACTCATCTTTATTAAAAACTGTGCTATTCTTGGTGCTTCTGAGTATTTCTCATTGGTAACAGAGATGAAAGGAAACATTTTTAAAGAATGTTTGATTTGTTCTACAGCTGCAGTAATCTCCCTGACCTCCTCGGTGCCAGAGCTCTGGAGCTGTCAGGTTCATTCCAAGCGAGGAGGTAGTTCAAAACACTGAGGCACAGCCCATGTTAAATGCTAAGCACCAGCAAAAAGTCATTTAGGAGTCAGTTCAGTACCCATAATTATGCAGATATTATTTTGCATATAATTATGACTTACAAACATATCCAAGAAAATTGTAATTAATTCACAGATGTGCAAAGTTTACAAATAGAACAAAACCCAAAATTTCTCAGACACTACTTCATTTTGAATCATAAAACCTGCTGAATTTACAATCTATACAAATACAATCTGTCTAAAAAAAAATTGTCACTCGATCCTCAACAACATCTTTCTTTGCATTTTCCTTTTTCTCTTTGGAAACAATGCTTATCTGTAACATAGCAACATTATGTTTCAGAGTTTCCTGTTAAGCAGGAATTTAAGACTAGAACTGGGGAGGGAAATGGTCACTTTATTCCATGGGCTTGCATGGAGAAATCTACTATTTTTGTACAAGGCAAATTATTCAATTAAGATAACATCTGGAAGCACAGTGAGGTTGGATTTTTTGGGTTTTTTTGGTTTTTTTTTAATAGACCAGCTGGTTTTTTCCGTTACAGTCTTCTTTTCACAAATGTCCTCAGATATTCAGCAGCTAATCCTATTGGGATAATGATTCATCTGTGTACTCTGCCACTACAAATGAGGAGCTGGAAAAAGACAGTTTTGCAATAACATTGTTTCAGACACAGTTCTAAATTTTTGCCCAACATAGCATGCCATATGTTCAAATGAATATGACTTTTTAAAAGAATTTTTTTCAAGAATATTTGCTTCTTTTTTAGAAAACATACCTGCTTTTTCAAAATTAAACTGACAGTTGTGTTTCTCCTTATTCTGTCACTGGTTAAAAGGTGAGTCAAAATACTTGAATTGTTTGCTATTGCTTACATACTCAGGGAAGGTATAGACTTCATTACAGAATTATATCTGAAATATTATTTACATGACTATACAGTTAGTGAATTTGGTCTTCTTAAACTTTCAACTGCATTTTGCAGAGAAAATATTTTTACAAAAGTTGTCCTGTATTTTCCCCTTTAATCAAAAATTAGGTCTTGCATTAACTCCCATAACATGTATCTGAATGTTTGGAATTTGGCTTGCTTAGTTCATTCATTATGCTACAATTGTCTTTTCCCCTTAATGTTTGCAACTTCTCTACATTTGCTCTTCTTTGTAAGACAAAGAAATCTCCTAATTCCAGTTCTGTCCTACTCATTGTTATGTTGGAGATATTGCTCAGCCTCTGTAGAAATATATCATTCCATGAGATTAACAAAATTACAAACTTGGAGGGTCCCCCAAACAATGTATTTTGGTGCTTCTTTAGCAACTGAAAATTCCTACACTATAATTTTTGTGTTTATTTACTTCATTTGATGTCAATGGAGAAAACACGAACCTGTAAGAAAACGTAACCTATACAGAGAAGGAATTATAAAGGCCAGAATATGTCATGTACAGAAAAACATTTTTCATACTGGGAAATGGATCTTTTCCATCAAAAGCAGAAACATGTGAAACCTTTTAGTTACCTTCTCTCTAGTTATTAATACAGATTTTGTAATTTTATATCTCTAGAGCAGTGAACAGATGGCACATGAATCTAGTCTAAGCTTGTTTAATTTCTGCCAATCGGGAGGGCCCATTTCCTTCAGTTATGATGAGCAGTAATGATAAGAAGGTACCTTCTTAATTGATTGTGACATACAGACATCCTAATACTTTTATCTTTTTCTCCTCAGAGATTTTTTCAAGACACATTTCTCCTAAGTTTTATGCAGCACAGAAAGAACAATGATTGCACTTAGTTATTTGTCTTATTAATTATTTACCCCATTTTTTCTGAAATGAAGACTTTTTGCTTCTACACTTACCTTACATTTTAACTGTTCAAAAACCCTGGGAGAGAAGTGGGTGTATGAGTAAGCAGTCTTCCACTGCCTAGTGGTTATAGCATTCATGTAAACACAGAGGTCTCCTGGGAAAAAAACTCTGCTCCCACTACCATTTATGGGTTTTGTGGATGTTTTTTTTTTTTCCTCAGTGGCTATGTCACTTAAAATACACAAGAGAGGTTGAGGGCAGGGATCAGAGGCTAGGTCTTCCTCTTCCCATACCAAAACCCTCCAATTTAAAGAGTAACACTCACTGGAGTCTAGTCTCTGGCCCATTATATCCTGAAGGTTTTTTTGCAGAGCTATAAATAGAAGACAGGTGAGGAACAGCCTTCCGACCACAACTGCTATTATCTGGTGCTTGGATTTCAGTCTTAGCAAATGGAAGATTTAGGTAAACCCTGTAGATATGGTCTATTACATGCCAAACGGATGCTTCAACCACCCTGGGTGTATGCTACTATGCAAAAGAAGGAGTCTTTTTATCATTATGCTCTAAAAGCAATCTGTCATCGTTACCTGTCTGCTGTTGAGACACAGGGGGTATATACAAGGTACATTTGAAGAACACTGACAGATGGAACCCTTCAGGCACTTAATGTGGAAGAGTGCCTACAGTTTTACTCCATATAAGCTCTAGGTCACAGAAAAGCTGCTGAGCTGCTCAGTCTGATCAGTATATCACTGGAAGGAGAACCAGAACTTCAAATCTGGAGCATCAATGGAATTTAAGGTTACACAATCAAGTAATGGCTGAGGGAAGGATTTTTCAAAACTGGACTTAGGACACAGGCACTCAAGTCCTTTTGTGCTTGCAGTGAGAAAGTTGGGAACACAGGTGCGGTATCAGAAGCTGGAAAAATCTTTGAATTGGTACAAACACTCCTCAGCAACAATTAAAAACCACCAGTGTCATCAATACTCTTCTCAGGGCAAATCCAAAACAGTCTTGTACCACCTATTTTAAAGAAAAATAACCCTGTCCTGACTAAAACCAGTACAATCCTTTTATAATCCCAAACATTTCTAGTAATATTTGATATTTAGAAAGTGATGCAATTGAGTCTGTAAGAAAGCAAATCTTAATTGGGCATGTTCCTTGCAAACACATATTTTTCATGTGCTTGTTGGTAACTATATTTTTGTGCTTTGAATTGCTTTTCACAACCTTCATATTTGCTAATGAACCTGTCGTTATCATAGTTCCTACCCCAGACATTTGTTTTTATCCACTTTCAAAAATTGTATCTGCAAGCTTGTGTATATTGTTTGATTCTCTTTCCTTCTGTGTTAACTGTATTGTCCTAATATTTTAAAATTTTATATATTAAAGATATAAGGCTATATTGAGATACATCTTTAGTTATCAATAATAAAACAATTACAGAAGAAATTTTTAGGCCTATTTGTTGTGTGCATTCTTCATTTTCAGAATGGATATGGTAAGATGCATTTTATCTGTATTATTGCATCCATGCAGTGATGGATTTTATTACTTCCTCCTGTAGAATTGAGCCATTATGAGCATCCTGATCTTTAAAGGAGCTCAATATTCAGAACTCCCAAGGGAACCAACAGGAAATGCTCAGCATCTCTCCGAACCAGTCCCTCCAATGTAAATTGTTATATCTGCAAGAACTTAATGGCACTATAAAAATTAATAGTTTTCATGTCTGTTCCTTTCTTTATCTGCTTAACTACAAAATCTTGCTTATCTACAATCCTTTAAGGCTGTTTCTGTATAAAAATAACTCACTAAACTGAATATACGTTGAGTGTTTTAGGTCATTTGTTTTGCTTGTCTAAGTGCTCTATTCTGATGTTTTGGATTTTTGCTAGTTCATCATTACTCACATTGTGCTGTCTTGACTTAAGCTGCACATTTCATATGCAGCTTTAACTATCCTGATCTTAATGTCATTCAAGTCTGGCTCACTTTCCTAGAACATTACCTTAGTAAAGGAAGAGTGTTTATAACTCATGCACACACAAGGAAGAAAAATTACTGAGTGATTCAATAAATTAACCATATATTCCTTGTGTCTGGTTCCATACTACTGTATAATATTAGGAAAAAGTAAATCTTTGAAAAAACCTGTTATATTGGATATCATGTACCATCTCCCAGTTTATAGACAGACATGCATGTCAGGAAGTCAGGTGTTTGCTACACAGTCTAAGCATTGCTTTGTGTTCACCTTATATATATTCATATATATATATGTATATTTTTAATATATGTGTGTATGTGTTTGTGTGTGTGTACAAATATATACACACCTCCATTACAAAACATGTAAGCACAGTCCACTGAGTATTACTATTGTGATATAATAATGGACACGTATACTATATAGGTACTGCACTGCTTCCAGATAATATTTGTCGTGTTCCAGATGCTTGAAATGACAGTCTTTCCGTATAATATGTCTCCAGCACAATTTAGACCACCATACGCTCATTTGCCCTCAAGTAGGCCTATTTAAAGTATAATTGACTGCCCGGCAATTATTGTGAATAGCAGCTGTCTGCTGGTAAAAAAAAGGCATATATATAATGAGACAGAAAGGATCAAATACAAGCAATAGAAAAAAAGCATAAAGAAAATATCTATATAAGGTATTTTAGACCAGATTTTATAGTAGAAAGCCACAAGGCCTATTAGCCATTTCCAATTAGGGACTATCAAAAAATGAATGAAAGTACTCATCTATTTATGAAAAGCAGCTGGGTCTACCCTAAATATAAAACTGGCAAAAGTTTATTTGTTCTAAAATTGTTACAGCTTACAGCACTTCATTTATTTTCATTAACTGTGTTAGGTTTTGTTGAAACCTTTGTTGTATCATGTACCTTGTGTATCAGACAAAAACACCTTGCTTTGTTTTTCTGCTAAATAGCTACATAATTAGATGGATTATTTCATGTGTCTGTGTGTGTGTTTGCTGAAGAGAACAAGCCAGATAAATTAGCACTTAGCAGAACACACAATAGCACATAATATGCCCTTGTGTTTCATATAAAGCTTTATTTGTCATTCACGGCTGGTTGGCAAAACTGACTTTGCTTTTGAAAATGACAGGTGGTACTCTGGTGATTTCTGTATGAAAAAGAGAAACAACCTTCACCAAGACAGTGTCTCTCAATAGCTCCTGTGATTTAGTATTCAACCCTGGGCTTGTGTTTCCTCTAGTTTTTTTTTATTTGCATCTCTTAGGTGTGACATCACCAAGCCAGTTTAATAGTTGAGATTCTGTACCACAAGTTACATTCAGTCCCAAAAAGACCTTCTTCTTTCCTCAAGGCCCGATTATGAGACAGGTGAAGTTCAGTATATTTCAATAAACTATGCATTCCATGTCAGGAATCAATAGCCCTCCTCCTTTCTTTAGGGGTTATTAAATTGCAGCTGTAACATTAGCCTTCTTTATCTAATTGATTGTCTTTTCACAGGGCTAAGAAAATCAATAGCAGTCAATGGGACTGCCCTGTTTTTCCTTAATAGATGTTTTCTCTTAATTGGCTGCCTGGGTGGCTTCAGTGAGTTCAGTATGTTTTCAGAAGTCCACAATATGTTGCAGCTCTTGTAAACTATTTTACCATGTGCAACGGTTATTGATTTTATAATGAAATCTAGAAAATTCAATAGCAATCAGGAATATAGATCAGGATTCCTAGGTACGTTAAGGCAAAGGGCAAACTCAGTTTGCTACCACTTCAAGCTGTGATCCAATTAAATATGTCCTTAAAGTATTATGTTAGCTAAAGACTTTCTACAAAGTCAGTTGATCAACTCTTCTGAATTTCATCTGAAGAAAAAGCATCAAAAAGTTTCAAAGTTTTTGACCATGCTGTCCAAATTAAAGCTGATTTTAAACAACAGTATGAATGTAAGAATGTGTGACATTTTCAAAACTGTGCTGGTCATTGAATTTTTTGCATCTCAACCTCTTGAAATATTCATTCAAATAAGATGCCTACTAGAAAACCAAGTTAGAGAGAGAAGGGGTGTATTAGGTGGGAAGAAACACTCAGCGCTATGAAAATGGTGCATTTGACCTTTGCTGAAAAGGTCAGCATGTCAAATGCCTTATTCTCGGAGTCCACTCAACACTCAGAAGATCAGTTCTGCCTAGCTTTGGAAGTGGTTAAATCTCACGAGCATTTACTTAATGTCATTTCCTTCTACAGTGTTGCTGCCCCAATTCTGTTCTATACCTTACCTTTCATGTGTCAGGCAGAACAGCAGCATCAGCAGCACATCAATCACAGTCTGCAGAGATCAGCAGTCAGTGATGCAAATAGTAGATACTAAGATGCAGCCTACATTATATAAATTCGTTACTGACTTAAGACTTGCTCTGCATTAGGGCACTGCATCTGCATTAAACCTCTTCCTCAATTATATACCATGATAGAGTGACAGCAGCTGAAATTTCTCTGATAGTGACAAGACCTCAGATTTCTCCAGTGAGGGGAAACAGACAGAAAGAAATACTTCACTGTCTGTTATCTGAATCTAAAAATTTTTTAAAAATTAAAAAAAAATACATAGCAAACCACGAAGTCTAATTCTGTCATTTAAAGAACAGAAGATGTTTCATGTATCTTTATTTCCTAATCACTAAAGGGAACAAAAAGAATAAATTAGAAAGAAAATTCTGTATTATTTAAATGATGAATAGAATATGTTCTCCAATTTTCTGCCTTTGTGTCATCTTTGCTGTCATTATTGTTGTACTAATGAACAAAACAAACCTTTTGCGTGTTCCCTGTCTTCAGTGAGGACTATTCAGTGGACTGTGTCATCAAGACATTGGAAGTTTCTTTTTAAAATGAGTATGGGATTACTGTTTACATGAACACAAGGTGAGGTTTGTATGTGTAGAAGACAACTGCTTATATACAAAGTTATAGTAATGAAACAAGTTTATCGCTATCTGTACACAAAATAATGACCAAATAATGTGGCATTAAAGGGAACTAACTTTAACAAACAGAACTGTAAACATAAATTGCCAGCTTATTCTAACATCACAGTGAAGGTTTTCTTATTAGCATATATTTGTCACAAACATCATTGAAATCTGTAATTAGAAGCACTGAGTTGCCTATAAATGTTCATGTTTTGTATGAATGTGGTAACACTGTTAAAACCAATGAGAATCATAGAATAGAATCATAGA
>NW_010236011.1:0-1820 GCF_000690775.1 Eurypyga helias
GGTCCCTCTGGATGGCATCCCATTCAGTGTCCCATGATAGCAGTAACAATGCATAAAGAAATTAGAGCCCAAAGCAACATGGCTCCATATGTCACTGACTGGCAGAGCTTTCAGAACCAGATATTTCCGACTCTGACTGGTATTATTTTATTAGTCATATTCTGTGTGCAATAGTTACATCCAATCTTGACAGGGAAATCCGTTCATCATCATGAAATTTTTCTCTCTGAAGCTGAATGTTTTTTATATGTTTCATCTATACTTAGCATATTTTCTGTATAGCTAACTTCTAATAGGCAATCATATACCAGGGTCTACATCAAAATGGAAAAAAAAAAAAAGCTTTGTGAGACATCAACATGTCTAAGTACCTTTCTTCTGGAAATTATCCTTGAAGAGAGGTTTTGCCTGGCTTGTGGAAAATGTACCAGCAAGTTAGGTCTTCTGAGAGTGTGATTGTCCCTTGATCTAATCCAAATTCCAGTTACAGTTATGAAAGAACTTGGAGAAGACATTGAAACTGGAATTATTATGCTGTTGAGTAGCGGGTTGTCAGTGATGAGTGTTTGACAGATGAGTACTGTTGCAATTGCCTTCTGATTTCCTTTTCCATGTACTTTGGGAACAGCATTCTTGAAGTCATCACAAAGAAGTTTAAAATTTTGTGCATAGAGTTTCTATGTACTATTACAGGTACAAAATAGATTCTAATGTACACTCTGATATTGTATTGGTAAATTAAGAGGATTCATTTGTTTTCTTTCTCCCTACTTATTTTACTACTTCTGGTTTTGGTTAACATTCCTTTGGGTTTTCTAGTTATCATAATGTTTTGGTTTATCTTTTTTACAACCAAACATTGATGTTACCTGCTTAGCAGCTTTAAGATGCACATTTTAATTGTTTCAAGTAATTTAATTTAAAAAGTAAGCTTCATGATAGGGTATAAGTGAATATCTTGATGCACGTTTATGTATATTTAGCAACATTTTTCTCTCTCTTTTCCACTAACAGCAATCTCTGATAGTAAGAATTTGCCCTACATACATTTCAGTTGTAGGTTTTTGACTTTTTTGTTTGTTTGTTTTGATTAGTAGTTTGTTTATATTTGAAAGTGTAATCATGAGAAAAATTATGATTGCACGTGATATAACAAGTTTAAATAAATCGCATAGAGAAATGTGAAATATATAACATTTTCATAAAGGGTAACTGTAGTAGTGTTGTGGTTTTGTTTGTTTGTTTGGGTTTTTTTAATAGTAATTTTTTAAAATGGTATTTAGATGGAATAAAAACCCTACTGCAGTAACATTAGGATATGGGGACCCAAAATCAGAGATGTTGAGCAAATATAATATATCTTGAAGTCCTGACCCTGACAGGGGTTGAGACATAATAGTCCAGAGTAAAGAACACCATATATTTAAGGAGACTTCCCAGAGGAGGTGCTACTTCTTATCTCTACTACTTAGTAATGACTTATGCCCTATAATTCATGGTCTAATTATCCACATAAATGTTCTGCTGAAGTCTTTGGAATTACAGGATGTAAATCATAAAATACTGAGTCTACAGTCTTCTTTGGACTTAATATAACTTCTGTTTTTATTTTCCCATAAGAATTTCTCAAGTCAAGATAAAATAGGCCTATGTATTTCTTCTGAAGACCAAAGAGGAGTGAATATCTTTGACATAATTTATAGCCGTATCCTGGGCTGTCTCAGGAGAGGCATGGCCAGCAGGTCAAGAGAGGGGGTTCTCCCCCTCTACTCCACCCTTTTGAGACCCCACCTGCAATACTGCCTCCCGCTCTGGGGCCC
>NW_010236011.1:2226-2544 GCF_000690775.1 Eurypyga helias
GAGGGTTGGAACTAGATGGTCGTTAAGGTCCCTTCCAACCCAAATCATTCTGTAATTCTATTATAACTTCTACCTAGTAATACTTCTTGTACTTCAGATTGAGACAGTATGCTAGTTTAATACTCTGACCTTTAAGGATAAACAATATTTTGCAGTGTTTGCGAGTTGCTGGCCAGACACTAGGCATGGTACATCAATAGGGGTAACATAAATAATTCCTTCACCTGTTGTCTTTGCAGTGACCTGCATCTATTCACCAATAAATAAGTCTCAAATTCAAGAAGAGTTACTTAAATGACTGTGCTGGATTCAGCCAGG
>NW_010236012.1:0-1583 GCF_000690775.1 Eurypyga helias
TCATGCTCAGTATATAAGTTGGGATTGAACTGGGGGCCATGTTGGTTGGTTGCTTGGTTTTTTCATTCGCTTTTGCTTGTTGGGACTTGTTTTGACCCTGGTGTGATCTCTCTCGGCCTAAGGCTCTCGGGCTCTGGCTCTCACTATTCAGAACCTGGCTGTGTATCGGTCAGTGGGTGGTGAGCAATTGTATAATTTCTTTTCCATTATTCTCATTACATTTTATTAGTAGAAGTGGTGGTATTATTTTCATTACATATTATTATTAGTATTGTTAGCATTATTGGTATTGTTAGCATTATTGGTATTGTTAATATTATTATCACTATTTTATTTATATATCTTCAATTATTAAATTGTTTTTATCTCAATCTACACGTTTCCTAGTCTTTTCCTGCAATTCTTTTCCTCCACTGGAGGAGGGGGGAGGTGAGCAAGCAGCTATGTGGTACTTAATTGCTAGCTGGGATTAAACCATGACAGACAGTCAGGTTCACTTCTACATTTCAGAGAAAATTTCACATCTTCACATTTTCAAATCTATATAGTAATATCTCTTATGTATTGCTACATCAATATGTAAGTGCTCCAGTACTACAATAATCTAACATCACACAAGTATCAAACTATTCTCATTTTTTTCAGCAACAGCTTTCCACAAGAATCTGAGTGAAATGCAAAATATTAGACCTGAATTTTAAGGAATCCTGCAGCATATATAGAGTTATCTAGAACACCACTTTGGATCAATATCAGGATCAATAGTTATGTTCTTATAGCACACTGGAATTACTCACCAAAAAAAAAAAATATTCAGGAGCAAACTTTCTCTGGACTCCATATACAATCATATAGGGAGCTCTACCAGCAACACAGGGCTACATTAAATTTTATCATCCTACATTCTGCATGAAGATCTTGTCATCTGTCTCTAAAGTAGCAGATCATGAAAAATCCTTACTAAGCATCGTCATATTATGCACAATATTTCTTTGGAGACTGGGCTGGATAAGGAAGTCCTAGATTACTGATTACCTTGAATTAAGTGCTGCTGGATATTATGTAATGAGAATGACTGAAGACTCAGACCATATGCTATGTCAGTGCCATGACAATATCCAGTCCATCTTTTTACATTTTTTCAGTCATGCAGCTTGCATAATACACAGCAACAGGTATTAACAGATATCAGTGCTCAGTATCTTGCATTTGAATTTAAAATTAAGTGTAAAGAACCATAAAAAGGCATAGTGGGGAAGGGATTTTAGGTGCTGGGTCAATATCCAGACAGTTTATTAAGGTCATTCAAGGTAATAGACTTTGAGCTGACACTCACAAAAGATCTTAAAGTAATGAGACCAGCTAAATACAGTACTTAAAAGCAGAGCTTGATGTTCAGTGTTATTCAGAACAAATTGTTAGATATATTAATAAAGGAACAGAGAACCTAATTCATCAGTGTATAAAAGCTGTGTATGTGGGCACCTGCACCATGAATGCTGTGCACAGTACTAGTACCCCTTATCTTAAAAAACAAATTTAAAACAACAAAAAAATGCCCAAATGTGCTGGGTTCAGCCAGG
>NW_010236013.1:0-233 GCF_000690775.1 Eurypyga helias
CCGTCCCTCCCCACGCTCGTGGGCCGCAAGGTTGGGCTGCGGAGCGGCTTCGCGCAGGCGGCGGTTCAGGGAGAAGAATGGAGACCGTGGGTTTCGGCTCGCTCCGAGCCCCAAATCACTTTTGGGATTAACGCTACAACCGACATCCATCACTTGCCTTTCCAAGAGGGGTCTATGCCAGCCCACAGCCTCATCATGGGACTAGCTGAGCAGATAGCGTGTTTACACAGGCT
>NW_010236013.1:442-666 GCF_000690775.1 Eurypyga helias
ACCTGTGCACATCAAAGGAGCGATCCAGGCACTTAAACAGGAACAGACATAAATCTCGCTGCAACTCACGCCGTAAACCCTAAGAAAGGCGGTCTCGCTCTCCCGCCCTCTCCCTTCGGCCGAGATAAAGGCTAGGACGCCCGAGCCACGCGCTGGAAGAAATAAAGTTGCGTGTTTGGACTCCTCGGCAGCCCGTGCCCACAGCCAGAACATCCCCCCTCACC
>NW_010236014.1:0-3952 GCF_000690775.1 Eurypyga helias
CAAGGACTTTGGATTTCATCCTTGGGCTTGTTTTATTTTAGGATATCCCCACTGTGAACTTTGCCCATGGTGGCAGACCCCCACCCCTCTGAGCCCTTCCCCTGCCCTGGGGTGCTTTGGGGAAGGGGAGATGCTGCAACCAGGGCAAGGCAAACCTGCTGCTTGCACTCAGCAGCCCCTTTCTCCCGCCGCTTTCCAAACAGCACGGGGTTTTATTTTCCAGTAACACCTGGCTCTCTGTAGATATGGCCACTTCACAGGGAAACGTATTTCTGCTGCCGAGTGGGATCTGCTGGCACTGGGAGGAGTGGATGGATCGAAGCCTTGTGTTATGCAAGGTGACTGAAAACACTGGCTTTGAAAAGAAACGCAGCCCCGGGAATAGTCAGAGGGGATGAGTGTTTGGTTTGCTTTCTCATGAAAAATATTCACAACCTTTACCTCCACCTCCAACACAGACGGGTTCTTCACCCCTCCTTGAAGCGGGCGCTGCAAAGGTCCACAACAGTGGTGTATCCCAGCAGCTCCCATCAGAGCTGGTGCAGGTGATCTTCCTCTCTCATTTTCACCTAAGCACGGTTTTCTCTGGGTTAATCCTACCCCAGGGTGAGCTCGAGGGCTGGAAGTGGCCAGAGAAACACTCTGCCCCATCTTCTGCTGTCATCTGTCTGTCCAAGGCCACCAGATTGGTTAAAAATCCCCAAACCTTGTTTAAAGTCCAAAACCACTGGCAGCTGATCTTATCACAAGAGGAGTTAAAGAGGGAACCATTTTACAAGTCAAGAAAGAAGAATTAAGCTTAAAACATACCAAAAAATGTGAAGCTGAGGTGCCTTTTGATTAAGCACGCAACAGTACCACGCTGTCTGGTGTTCCTACTGTGACACCAACTGTGTCCAGGATGCACCTCTCCTCAGAAATGTTTCCATTCTCCGTGCCCACATGATATGGAATTAAGCTAAAAGGTGTGAGGCTTGGTTGGGATTTCACAGCCTGTGGAAGTGAGACAAGGCCAGGCACGCTTGTGCAGCCACAGGGAACCCTTGGCACTACCTGCAGCTTTCAGCTCTGGACCCAAACACCTTCCTGGAAGCCCTGCTGAGCCAGGGAGAGACCCTGCTGACAGCACAGGCTTGAAAACACGCCACAAACACCCCCTTTCCGCACATATGCCAACAAGAAAAGCCAATTGGGGTGAAGAGCATCATTGGCAGTCAGCAGGGCAAGACCCGGGATCTTCCCTCTGGAAGATGGGGAGCTTCCGAGAATGCTGGAGCCATGCTGCAATGGGTGCCGGGAAGTAAACTCGAGGCCAGCCTGAGGTGGAGGAGCTGCTCTACAGCTCTGAGGGTCAGACCGTGTGGGCTGATGGCTCCCGAGGAGCACAGGAGGGCAGGGAACGGCACCTAGAACGGGATACCGCAGCCAAAACAAAACCACTCCACGGGCAGGATGTGCGCAGCTCCAGGGATGCTCAAAACGCCCACCTCTCGCAGAGCCTCAGGCACTGGGTTATGCGCCCGCCCTTGGAGGTGGACACCTCCCGTTCTCTTCCAGCCATCCAGCTGATCCCAGTTTGGCACGGCCGAGCCTGCCCACACGGCGAGGACAAGGGAAGGCTCCCACTCTGCCAGTCCCCGACTTGGCTTGCTCAGGCTCCAGCTGAACAAACACAGGTGCTGTTCTTTCCACCCGCCGGCGTTTCCTCTGCCTGGAGCCTCGCTGGGGCCGGCTGCTCTGCTCTGGGGCATGTGCTCTCCCGCTGGCTCTAGGGCTCGATTTGCACCAGCCGCTTCTTTCCTTTCCTTGCCCCAAAGCCTCAGGCTGCAGCCGCCGCTCTGGGACCAGCACCCCTTGCACCAAAGGCGCTGTCAGCCCTGGAGCACGCGGGCAGCCTGGACACGTTCCCCCCAAGCCATACCTCTGTGGTTTTTGTGCTCTACACACCTGCTCAGCGTGGGTCCGGCTGCACAGAAGCGACGCCTTCAACTCCGGCAGCGAAATACCTTTTCCCAGCGCTGCCACCACCCATCGTTTTACAGCATTTATGCTCCCAAAGAGGGGAGGACGGCAGATGGTGCCCAAACCACGGCTGGAGGTGCTGAGGAAATAACACCAGAAGTGCCCAACAACTCCATTCCTTTAATCTCCGCTTCCATCCCTCGAGCGTTACACGTAGCAGCAACGGGATCAAGTGCATCTTGTTCAAATTAGCAGCCGCTTTTGCTGTCGACAGCATTTGCATTAGAGACAAACCCTCCCAGCCGCCCCGAAATCCCTGTGCCTCATGAGATGCGGGCAGCAGCAGGCAGATCCAGCAGCCAACCCCCCAGTCCAGGGCATGGAGCTGCCTCTCCAGCCAGGACCCGGTGGCTCTTGCTCGCCAGGGTGGCCAGGACACCCCGGGCACCTGAATAATCATTAATAACAACAGATAGGAGGAAGGTGACAGCTGGAGAAAGGGACTATGCAAAGAGCCTGGTGCTTGGGGCAGGACAGGAGATAGATGCTCTGGGGCTCAGCGAGGCCCTGGGAAAGGAGGCAGGAGTTTGGAGCAGGGTGGGTTGTCCTGCCCGAGTCCATCTTGCTGCCTTCCCTCCTGCCATTATCCTGCCTGCCCAGGAAAGCTGCCTGCAGCCTGGTTATCTCTCACCAGGCCTCACCCAAGACCTGGCTGGCTTAGGGCTGCTGCCCTGAGCCCTCCAGCCTGGTGCAAGTCCTGCACCATGCTCCATGGCATGGCCCGAAAAGCAGCCCTATGCCCCTGAAGTGCTGGGGGACTGTGGCAGGTCCGTGTGTCCCCAGGGATGGGGGCAGCTTGCTTTGGGGGACTGTGGGGTGTGCAAAGCCTTAAAACTTCCTCCTTTCTGCCCCTAACCAACTCCACCAGGAGAGCTAAGAGGACTGGTCACTGGTAGTATATTTATATGTCGATACAAATAAAAACCAAACAAACCCCAAAAATAACAACAAAAATGTTTCTCAGAACGAGAGCAAAATAGGAACATTTACAAATACTTCTGGCTCTGGCTTGGATCAAGTTAATGTTAAATACAAAAAAAAAAAAAAAATACCCAAACAAAACAATAATCCCCCCCCCAAGATTATAAAAAAATAAGAATATACACATTCAAAGAGCTTATTACAGTATAAAGTTACGGAGGCCGGGGTGCTGCCGGTCCCAGCTCCCCGGGCAGCACAGAGGGGCAAGGGTGGTGGCAGGGCACAGGGGACCAGGGCAGGCATCACCGGTGGGTGCTGCTGCCCGAGAGGCTGGCTGGCCGCCTCCTGAGGCTGGTGGCTTTTCTGCTCAGCATTTTTCCAGCCCGTGACTCACTGCAGGGCTGGGCCTGCGGGTTCCTGCTGCCGGCTTGGGAAAGCCGGGCAACCCGGAGAGCCGGTCGGTCCCCATCCGTCCTCATCACCTCGTACCTAATGAACCCGCGGCTACATCTCAAGGGGTAGGGGACATCGGTGAGATCCTTGCCCACCGTGGTCAAAATCCTCTAGATCCTCCTCCTGGGAGCAGAGCTTCCCTCTCCCAGCAGAAGACCAGGGTAGGGAAGACAAGACAAGGAAACGGTGGGATGCTGCTGAGCAAGGGAAAAAAGAGAGGGGGGAAAGACAAGACAGAGCCAGGACCAAACTCACCACTCCAGGGATCACAGCGGTGAGACGGCAGGACAGCAGGGACCCAGAGGAGCTGCTAAAGCGGGTGCTTGTATATATGTATCTATATAATGGCCGGGGTCGGGCACAGCGGGGATATATTATATACACACATACATACAGACACACAGACTTAGTGGCAGGTAAGACTGAAGTAGGTGCCTTTTCCTAAGCCCTAGGCCAGGGCAGGACTGGAAATACATTTCCCAGGGCTTCGCAAAGCCCCTCTTCTCTAGAGACATTTTAGATGGTCCCAACAAAAAAAAATAATAATAATTAAAAA
>NW_010236015.1:0-11092 GCF_000690775.1 Eurypyga helias
CTCCCCCCATTCCCCTGCACCCCCCAAACCCCTTTTAAAAATTTTCATTTTGCAACCCTGCACCATCCCATAGATCCCCCCCCAATCTGTCTTGCAAAAAGCACCATTGTTCACACCCCCGCCTCCCCCCAAAAATCCTCCCTAAGCAGGGGGTTGCATTTGGGTGGGTTTTGACGCATGCGGTTAATTCGGTACCCCCCGGAATACCCACAGATTGCACTCCGTTGCAGGAAAATCGCAGACATGTTCTGCTTTTGCACCAGTTTGGGGTGATTTGTCTCAAGGCGTTGCAAAAAACAGGCAGTTTTGTGTCATCTGAGTGTTTTTTTGGGGGCGTGGGGTTTTTTTGGCAGTACCTGAACACGGTGATTCCCTATGAGAAGAAGGGGTCGCCGCCCTCCGTTGAGGACCTGCAAATGCTCACTAACAGTGAGTATGCTTTCCAGCCGCCGTTTTGGGGCGGAATTGGACGTTTTGCATCACCCCCGCATGGTGGATTTGGGACGTTTTGCATTGTTGCAGTGGCTGTGATTTGGGTGCGTCATTGTGACGCAGCCTATTTGGGGGGCGTCCCCCCTCCCCCTTTTTTTTGCATCGTTGCAGCACGGGCAGTTGGAGGTGCCATCACCCACGTTGCGTCATCGCAGTGAAGCCCATTTTGGGCAAGAAAGACCCACTTTGCAGCGTGGCATCGCAGCTGGCTTGGGGTGCGATCGGCTGTTTTGCACCATCACAGCACAGCATTTGCAGCAAAACCCCTCCCCCCCCCAATTTTTGTACCCTACACCAGTGCCGATTTGGGGTAGAACACCCGTTCTGCATTGCCACGGACTGGCTGGCTGGGGGCGAAGGGGCTTGTTTCAGATGCTCTCGGGCCTGGTGCATCGTTGGGAACTCCGGCAGTGTGTCTTTGGCGACTGTGGGGCTGGTTTTGGGTGGGAAAAGGGACATTTGGGGTGTGGTGGGGCTGAGCTCACAGCTCCTTTCTCCCTCACAGTCCTGTTTGCCATGAAGGAGGGGAACGAGAAGGTGCCCACGCTGCTCACGGACTACATCCTCAAAGGTATCCGCTCGCCTCCTGCATCCCCCGTGGACCCCGCGTGCATCCTTCGTGCAGCTCCTCTGCATCCCTCGTGCCTCTGGGCATCCACCATGGCCTGCATCTCCCGGTCACCCCTTCTGCATCCTTGTGCATCTCCCTTGCATCCTTCTACACCTCCCATGCATCCTTCTACACATCCCATGCATCCCTCACGCATCCTTCATGCATCCCTTATCACCCCTCTGGTGCAGCCTTCGTGCATCCTCCGTGAATCACGGGTACGTGTCCTGTGCATCTCTTATGCAGGGCTCATGCATCCTCACACACCTTTGTAGGTCCTTGTGCATCCTCCCTGCACCTCCCTTGCACCGTTATGGGGTCCATCTGCTTCCTTCATGCAGCCTCGTGAACCCCTGTGCACCCCCTTTCACCCCTCATGCACCAGTGTGCATCCTTCCTGTGCATCCCTCGCCCATCTCCATTCATCCCTGGGCATCCCGATGCATCCTCGTGCACAGCTCTTGTGCATCTTTTCTGCAGCCTCCTGCATCCTTGCGCATGCCTCGTGCACCACTGCGCGTGCCTTGTGCATTCCTCGTGCATCCCTTCCATGCTCCTGCGTTCCCTGTGCGTCCCGTTTGCAGCCACTGGGCAGCCTCATGCAGCACACACTGGTGCATGTGCATCCTTGTGCACCCACGTGCCCTTGTGGGCGCTCATGCATCCCTTCTGCATGCTCGTGAATCCTCATGCATGCCTGTGTGTGTGTGCACACTCGTGCAGCCCTGCTGCACCCCCGTGCATCCCCGTGCATGCTCAGACCACACCCCAGGCAGGCTTGTGCACCACTGTGCACCCTCGTGCATCCCTGTATGTACTTGTGCATTGCTGTACATCCCCGTGCACGCTCACGCATCCCTGTGTGCGCTCGTGCATCCCCTTGCATCCCCAGGTGCGCTTGTGCATCCCCGTGCACACTCACGCACCCCTGTGTGCACTCACACATCCCCATGCACACTCACACATCCCTGTATGTGCCTGTGCACACTCAGGCATCCCCATGTGCACTCACGTCCTTGTGCACACTCATGCATCCCTGTATGCGCTCATGCATCCTCAGGTGTGCTTGTGCATCCCCATGCACACTCATGCATCCCTGTATGCGCCCGTGCACACTCGTGCATCCCCGTGCGCACTCACGCATCCCCATGCGCACTCGTGCATCCCTGTGCACACTCACCCATCCCTGTATGCGCTCATGCATCCTCGTGCATCCTCAGGTGCGCTTGGGCATCCCCGTGCACACTCACATATCCCTGTATGCGCTCATGCACACTCACACATCCTCATGCACACTCACGCATCCCTGTATGCGCTCTTGCATCCTCGTGCATCCCCGTGCACACTCGTGCATCCCCGTGCACCCTTCTGCATCCCCGTGCGACCCCACACAACCCCGGTGCACGCCGGTGCACACCCATGACCTCTCTCTTCGCAGTGCTCTGCCCAACCTGATGTGGCGCTGCCCTCACGCCTCTCTGAAAATGGGGGCAAACCCAAGGAAAATGGGTCGCCCTTGGCCCCGCACTCCCCCCGCTCCCCCCTGCACTCCCTCTACCTTTGCACAGGTGGGAAATAAATAATACATTTCATTAATTAAGCAACTGGCCTCTGGCATCTTCATCCCCCCCGCGACGCTGGTGTGCAGCTCTGCGGCAGCAAAACGCCCTTCTTCTGGCAGAAAACGCGGACAAGGAAATTTTGCTGCGATGCTCATGAATATTCATTAATTTATAGACTATGTTAATTGCTGGGGAGCACCACAGGCAGCTGCCCTGCTCAGAGGGGCAAAATTCGTCCACGAATTCCATTTTGAGGGGATTTCTCCCATTTTTAGCTTTTCTGTAGCCCCATTTTCTGCTAAAAATTGTGCTAAAATCCCTTTTTTTCCCCCCAGAAAATCAATCTGTTAATTATCAATGGCTCATTAGGGAATGGAAGGGCTTCCATTTTGGGGAGAATTGCTCAGTTTGGAGATTTGTCAGTCATCTAGGGGGACAGTCACTAATTCGGGGTCATTACTCATTTTTGTAGAGTGTCATCCATTTTGGGGCAGATTCTGTCATTTTGGGGGAAGTCACTTTGGGGAGATTTACTTATTTTTGGGAGTATCACTTGCTTTGGGGGGGAGTCTTTCTTTTTGGGGGGGTTGCTAGTTTGGGAGGGCATCATTTTGGGGGACCATCACTCATTTGGGGGACTATTGCTCATTTTGGGAGAGAATCACTCCTTTGGGGGAAACATTTTGGGGAGCATTGTGGTTTTGAGAAGATTTTGAGAGATCCTGCCTGAAAAAAAATCGCTTTAATTTTGGAGGAGTATCTTTCATTTTGGGGAAATACCACTTTTTGGGGGGAAACACTTCAATTTTGGGAAGCATCCCTCATTTTGGGGAGTATAACACATTTTGGGGCAACATCACCCATTCTGGGGTGGGATGCTGCTTTTGGGGGAGCATCCCTCATTTTTGGAGAATATAACTCATCTTGGATGAGCATTTGGGGGGGAGGAGTGTAATATTTCGGGGGAGCATCACTCATTTTGGGGGAAATCACTAGTTTTTTGAGATTATAACTTATTTAGGGGTGAACATCCCTCATTTAGAGGGAGAATCACTCATTTTTGGAGCGTATAACTCATTTGGGGCGAGAATAACTTACGGGGGGCGGAGGGGGGATTTGCTTGTTGGGATACCGTTCCTTTTTGGGAAGCATCACTCATTTTTGGAGAATATCCATCATTTTGAGGTTAATGTGACTCGGGGCAGGAAGGGAGGAGGTGTGTGTAACATTTTGGGGGTGTGATTTTGGGGAAGCATCATTCATTTTGGGGTAAAATCAGATTGGAGCTCATTTAGGGAGGGAACACTTATTTTGAGGGGAGGATGGCTTTTTCAGAGGTATAAATCCTATTTGCGCCGCATCAGTCGCGTGCGGGTTTGGGTCAATTCACCTGTTTTGGGGGCTGATTCGCCTGTTTGAGGGGAGTTTTGCCCATTTTGAGGGGTTATTCACCCATTTTGGGGGTTTCTCTGCTCACTGCAAGAAGCTGCCAATAAAATACAGCTGCAAAACCTCATCTCGTAGTACTTTATAATAAATGGCCATGAATTAATACTAAATTACAATGAATCCTTTATGAAATTACAGATTACATTCACGCCAGATCAGTATCGAAAAATAGGCTTTTCTGCCCATTGCATCACTCATGTTTTTGTTTTATTTCCCCCGGCTGCTGTTTGGGGTTTTTTTTCTCAACTCCTCAAGAGCCAAAAAAAAAATCCAAAAATGGCAAAAAGCCGCCAAAAAAAATCCTTCGTACAGAAACCTGCATTTACAGAAGGAACCTGCAGAAGAAATTCCCTTTATTATTTTTGCCCTGCCTCACCTGGGTTTCCTTTTGCGTTTCCCACCGCCGCGTTTTAAGGTGAAATTCGCCCTTTTCCTAGAAAACACCTAAAATTCGTTGGTTTTTTTGCAGAGCCGCTCTCCCCCTGTGGCTTGTTTGGGGCAAAACTCCAACACTTTCCCATGCGGGTGGACGGTATCAGGGAGAAACCATCTTTCCAGCAATAATACTGAATTTCCTTCCACCTGGGTGAATCTTGGGGGTTGCCGTTCAATTTTGGCTTGAAAAATCTACATTTTTAAACCTATTTTTTCCCTGCTTTTTCCTGACTTGGTGCCAAAACACCCTGGGAAAATCTTGCTCCTGCAGCCTTTGCCCCAACTCTGCATTCCGACTCAGTCCTTAAGGACGAGGATGGGGTGTGATTTTTCCAGATTCGATGGCGTTTTACCACATAAATTAAAGGATTTGGGGGGATTTCCTCCCTTTTCCAGAAGGTTGCATCCAGAGTCACCAACAGTCGCAGCATCAGAGCCAAAAGAGGGAGGTTTGGGTAAACTGGTGGGTCAAGAGCGTGAAACCCTCCTGAAGCAGAATTTGCACTCGCCGATTTTTCCCCCCCCATGACGATACACTTATGCTTCTGAATCATCTTTTTGGGGAAAAAAACCCCAAAAAGCATCAGTCCTGGAGTAGGGTTTCTTTTTTGCACCAAGAAATCCACGTGACGGACGCGGTGGCCCACGGTGAAAACCCAGTGTCTCCCAACAGCATCGCGTGGGGAAAACAGCTTCCCCTAAAAACGCTTTTTCTTACCAAAAATGAAGGGAAAAGGGGGAAATAAGAATAAAACCTGAAAAAAAAAATAATCTGGCCACAATATGTGCCTTGTAAACATGTGTCCTTCACTTCCACGTGCCAACGTAGTCCCCGTGCTCCTGTGGGCAGCCGAGGCATCCACCAGCACCTCCAATTTGCTTTTTTCTCACCTATTTTGTTTTTGTTCGTGCCGGATTTTTTTGGCATTTGGGGGGAATTTTATTTCCGGTGCTGTCACTGATTTGGAGAGTGCGCAGGAGGAGCTATTCCAGTGAGTCACTGTGGTCCAAGCCAAGGTCGGTGCCGGCTGCTGCCGGGAGGCCACCAGGCTCTTCCTCCAGCTCTTCCTCCTCTTCCTCCTCCTCCTCCATCTCGTCCTCGTCCTCCTCGTCCTCCTCCTCTTCGTCAGTGCCGTCGAGGGAGTCGTCGTGGGCCGCCAGCATGGCCTGCTGCATGGCCATGGTGGCTGTGGCTGACGAGAGGGTCTGCAGGTTGTCCATGCTGAGCGAGCCTGGAATTAAAAATGACACATCAAGAAGGAGTGCCCGGCCGAGATAAACTGGGCAAAACCCCAATAACTCACGAGAAAAGCTGTACCTAGACACAGCACCCTGTCGGGTGCCCCACCTACCCCAGCCACTCCCCACAGTCCAACCCGTAAGTTTTTTAGCTAATGAATCTTCGTTAAGTAACAAGAAGCCTTCGGTTTTGAGAAAGCAGATGCCCACGTTTGTTGGGCAGAACTTCATCTTCTCTTAATACCCTCCCTCCCTTCACCTTCTCATCTCGTCAGGTCCATGCTCATCTCTGCTCGCTTCCCTGTCTCCCCATCCTCTCCTCTTTTTTGTCATTGTCCTCTCTTCATCTATTTTCTTCCCATCTTGTCTCATCCGGACATTCTGAAAAGCTCCTGTCTGGTGGTCTGTATTTGTAATTCTACATTTAAAATGACATTTCAGATAACAAACCCATCGAGGGTAACCTGAAGCTGGGTTGCTGGGTAGATTTGGGCCATTTTAGGACAGGGTATTTTGGGACTCGGGGAATTTCATGGCACACTGCAGATTGCAGGCTCCAAAAGGTAGTGATCTTTGGGGATATCTTTTCCCAGTGGACATCAGTTTAATTATACAGAAATGAAGGTACTGTTTTTTTTATTTTCCTAATGGGTTAGTTTGAACTGAAACTATGGTGATTGAGTTTTAAAATCTTGCAGATGCTAATGATTCGTGCAACTGTTCTCCTTGTTTTGATTGAAGTTTGGCAATGAATTAGGTATCAGGAAGAAGTTCTTCCCGGAGAGGGTGAGGAGGAACTGGAACAGGTTGCCCAGAGAAGCTGTGGATGCCCCATCCCTGGAAGTGTCCAAGGCCAGGCTGGATGAGGCTTGGAGCAACCTGGTCTAGTGGAAGGTGTCCCTGCCCATGGCAGGGGGGTGGGAACTGGATGGGCTTTAAGGTCCCTTCCAACCCAAACCGTTCTGTGATTCTGTGATCTTCATCTTCTCATTTTTCCTCATGTTGTCTCCTCTCCCCACCTCCCCCTGTACCCCTTCCCCAGCACCTTGGGAGATACCCCAAGTGATGCCCAGCAGTGGGTGATCCTTGAGGACTGTTCCCACACCGGGAGGATGGCCGTGCCCTTGTGACAGCCAACCCACAGGACCTTCTTGCACTGCCCACCTCTTCAACATGTTTTTCTCCACAGGGTGATAAAGGGCTCGAGAAATCCTTAATTACCAATTAACATTGCAATTTAAAGTGTGGCCACCCCATCCAAGACGGGCAGGGGCCATTAGGGTTTGTCCTTACCATCAGGATTTGTCCCCGAATTGCCACCCTGCTGCTGCAGGACGCCAGCGGCGATGGAGTTGGGCCAGAATCGCTGGGTGGGCCGGTGCTGAGATTTGATTTTCTTGGCTTTGGGGGCTGGGTCCGGGTTGCTGGCGTCGAGCATCGGCTGCAAGATGCGTCGCCGGGCGTTTATGAACCTTCCCAGGGAAAAGGGAGACAAATGTTACAGCAATTCTGAGTTGAAGCAACACACATTATAACAACTGAATGAACTGCAATATAAAACCCTTTCAAAAGTGGCTGCGTGGGCCAAAAGGCTGTTTTTTTGCCTATTTAATTTGCCTGTGGCATCATTGTGTTTTTCCAGCCGAGTTGGAGGCTGCAACATTTCGGGTTTGCCAGGAGATGGCACTGAGACATCGCAAATGAATGCTGCCCATTAAACACGCCAGCTCCCAGAAATCATTCCTAACCGTCCCAGTTACCCCCCAAAAACCACATTATAGAGCACCACAATAGCATGAAAAAAAGAAAAATCGCTGAAGCCACCAAGACGACTGCACGGGCCACCGACGGGCTCACCAGTTGTTGACTTGCAAGAGGGTCAGGTTGGTTTGGGCGGCGATTTGCCTCTTCTCATCCTCTGTGGGGTAGGGGTGCTGGGGAAGAGAGAGAGATGGGGGAGCACAATGACATCCCTGTGTGCAACGCAGCAGCCCCAGGGGGAAAAAAAACCCCACACCCTCCACCCCCTTTTTTTTCATTCCCACCTCCAATTCGGCAGCTTCCTGCATTTGCAGGGTGACATCATGTCACGGTTTCCCCAGTGTCCTTAGGGCTTTTCCAAGACTTTCCATCCAAGGCTTTTCCTTGAAGGAAAATATTATTTTTGGGGTGTTTTAGCAATTTTCTAATAATGGTTGTTGGTAAAGGTGGGATTCAGGCTTCAAAACAGCCACCCAAAGCACTCCTTGCCAAGTGCAGCAATAAAACACCCTTAAACCTCTGCAGCAGGAGGCTACCAGCACTCAAAGCCTCAACAACCCCCTCACAACTCTGCTGAAATCCTCCTTGCCGTCCCCAAAAAATTAAATTATTACCAAACCAGCCCAACGTCATTTTTCAGAGCCCCAGAACAGCTCCCGTGTTGACTGACACGACTTGTGTGGCCCCAAAGCAGTCGTGATTTCCATGACAAAACCACCCGAAGTCATGGCATACAGCAAACTCTCATCTCACCAGGGCCTCAGGGATGCTGGAGTGGTTAAAAACGTCTCTTTTTTTGCAAAAGTATCTCTGTTTTTGACATACTATTTCCAGGATTCCTTCCTTCTGCTGGTGCTATGAAAGACCCCGATAAAACGATGATCATCAATGCTGTTACATTAAAACCCACATCATTTATGATGGAGAAATCCCATGGGAAAGCCCAAGCATCTTCTGACCGTGAGGACTGGGCTGAGAGCAAAGATCCAACCATCCGGCAAAAGCATTTCTTTCAATTTTCCAGTCCAGTTTTGGAAATCTCAAACCACGGGGTTTTCCTGACACCCAGCTGTTTCTGGTCTTCCAAATCCTTTTTTCTGCTTGTGAATCTGCAGCTCACTCCTCCAAAAACAGGGCAGGTGCACGACGCAGCTTGGGATGGCAGCCCAGCACGCTCCCAGCCTTGTCCTCAGTGCAATAAATCCAAAATTTCCTATTTAAAAAAGTCTGGGAAGTTCTCAACCAGCTGCTGCTCCATGTCCCGGGTCATGTTTTACCCCCAATTGCTCCTTGGAGCTGTTATTTTCTGTCTTCCTGTTACCTGTGGGTCTCCCACATTCCCAGAGACCCTCGTGCAACCAGCTTCCCAGTGATTTCTGGACCGAATTACTGAGGAAACGGGGTTTTCTTTTAGCTTTTTGGCCTTCTTCCAGCCCTGCTAGTGGGAGAGCAATCTCCTTGCATGAAAGTATCCTGGTTGCATCCTCTGAGCTCCCTCCACCTACCTACATCTTCATTCCCCAAAATGGGGTGATTTTGTCATTCTGTATCCCTGATGTGCCACGACCGTACCTGTGGGGCAGCTTCCACCCACCCCCCGCTTGCTGGAAAAGGGTATTTTGGAGCTGTTAATGGTAAAAAACCACATCATCACCCATCCACAATAATTTGTGGAAGCCCCCCTCGTTTTTTCTTTGCTTATTCCTGCATTAAGGGAGTATTTTGGCCACCTGCAGTGACAACAGTCATCCCCAAAATACTCCCAAAATGAAACCAAAGCCACTTTGTGCCTCTGACAATGAATTCAGATAAAACACCACCTGAATTTGTTCCCCTTTGGGGATTTTTTGCCTTTTTTTTTTCTCCCAGCCTGGAGGGTGTTTTGGCAGCTGCAGTGCTCACCATGAGATGCTGGAAGAGCCATGAGCGCATGATGTTGGTGGCATGTTTCGGCAGGACGCCCCGCTTGTTCTTGGACTTCTTGTCCTCACCGTCGAGGAGGGAGGTGAGATCCAGGTTCACCTGCTGGGGGAGAGGAGGAGAATTGCCTGAAAACAGTGATGGACAGTCAAAAAAAATGAGTAAAGCCAACCCAAAAGAATGAGCAAAACCAACCCAAAAAGGGGAGTGGTGCAAGTGCAAAAAACAGGAACTCGGAGGGAGCATCCAAGCCCCATTTTTAAAAAAACAAATTACTGCATCAAATCCCCTTTTTCCCCCAGGATCTCTATTTAATATTTCTCTTTTGTTTTGCCAGTGCTTTGCGACGGGGCCGTTTTCCATGTGGGATTAAGGAGCGTAACACTTTTATCTTAAAAAAAGCCCAACCCAAAAGATGACTTTTCGAGCCTGAGGTTAAATCCCTGCCACTCCTTAACCCCTTCCAAACCTGTGTTTCTCACCCAGCTGATTCCCACCACCAGGAAAAATGTGCCCATCGAGTGAAAAATGTGCCTTTCCCCCCACCCCCTCCCCCCAAAAAAGAATAAACATCTTGCCGCAAGAGAAGTTTTAATGAGGTTGCAGGAACCCAACTGAAATCTCAGCGCTTGAGTTAAAAAGGGATTTTTTTTTTCCCCCAGCTCTTCATCAAAACCCTTCTCCTGGATGAATTAAACATCAGGCCAGCAGGTCCCTGCGATTCCCCTGGGCTCTGGCTGAATAAATCATGCCAGCGGTGCGGGAAGAGCATCCGGAGGTGCTTGTCCGGGGCTCTCTCCGTGCCCTGGTATTCCCTGCGCACGTGTTTTTCCTACCACAGAGGGTTTTGCTGACAGATTTAAGCTGGTGACGGAGAGATACTGAAGAAATTTTTAAAAAGCGTTGCAGAGGGGATTCCTGGGGATGGGGGTTTGGGAGAGATGATGGGCACACAGCCAAGTTGTCCTTATAAATCCTTTTTTACCCCAAATCGTCAATTTATTGCAAGAATGCAGCTATGCAAGGTAACACACATAGTTAACTATAGTAACAACCAAAGAAAAGGAATAAAACCAAAGCAAATGGGTTAAGAATACCCCAAAATCCATAAAGCAAGGGAAAAACGGAGCTTTTCCTGTGAGTGCTGTTCCTGCTGTACCAGACAGGTGATGCAGGCGATCCCAGATCCATAATATGACAGAAGTAATCCATCATAAACTGCACTGTACACTGTGTATCATAGATCATTATATGATACACTATAGGGGTAATACAAGCATTGCTGTAAGTTTTAGGCACCCCAAAAGCTCCCGTCAGATGGATTTAATCAACATTTTGTACTAATTAAAAATTTAGGATACTCCAAGGGTTGAATTTATGGAGAAATTGGGGTTTTGCTTGCTGCAGCAGTGCAAAATACCGCGTAAAACGGAAAACTGGGGTGGGAAGATCTTACCTGGGCGTTGGGGATCTGCAGGGCACCGGGGGCGATGGCTTGGGCAAGGACCTGGCCCTGCGACGTCACCATCGTCACCGGCTGGTACAAAGCTCCACCTATGGAAAAAAAGGCTCGTCCGGAGTACTGAACCCCCAAATTTCTATTCTTCCCCCCCCCAGCAGCTTC
>NW_010236016.1:0-4848 GCF_000690775.1 Eurypyga helias
GCTGTTCCGTCCCTGCCCTCTACTGGGTAGAACGGGATCCGCAGCTTCCCCCGCTCGGGAGGAGGGCGAGGACAAGCCCGGAGGATTAAAACCACGGAGCTCTTGGCCGTGCAGCTGCGGCTCTGCCCGCACCCGCGCCCGCACGCGTAGGAGGGCCGGGCCCGGGCAGGCTGCAGTCCCGCGGAGGGGCAGAGCCAGATGGCCGGGGACTGAGCTTAGAAGGCTCCTATAAATATTTGTTCTGCTCAAATAAATAGACACGTTTTCAGTTTCTCAGCCAATTTGGAGGAGTTTGCATCAGAGACCCAGGCTTTATCACAAGATTTCTTGGACCATAAAAGGAGTTTATATGAGATAGTTTTATTTAACCAGAAGTTCAGAGCACCTCTTTTTTCCTTTTTTTTGTTTTGGTTTTTTTTTTTTCTTTTCCTGAGGATGCGAGCGGCAAGGTTAAGGTGAAAGAGAAAAATCCCTGAAGGAAAGTAAAACCAAACAGTAGAAATAGGAGGCCAGAGCTTGCTCTGTGTCTAGCCAGGATGGAGTGATGAAACTTCAAACGCTAACTAAGAAAATTACAGAGAGGAATTCCAAAGTTACCAACCCACCAGATTTAGCTGGAGAGCTCCTATGAAAGGATGGAGAGTGGTGGGTCTTAAAACTTCACAGGAGAAGGAGTAGATATGTTGGAAACATCAAGTCATACCTGAAGCAAGGAAGCCAGATAGGCAACAGGTTTTTAAAGGCTCCACCAAACATCTGTACACTCACTTTGCTGCAAGTGCTTGTCCTGGCAGCTGCACTGGGCCATTGGTGCAACAGGTCAGAGCGATGACAGCAGCCACAAGCTGCTCCGGCGGCAGCAGCAAGACCTGGTGAGCAATGGGGGGTGCAGTGATTCAGTGGCTGCTTCAAACAGGTTTTGAAAACAGCTCTCATAAGTTGTAACTCATGTATTTACTTGGTTAATTCCTTCCAGTTATGTGTGAGTTCTTGTTAAAATTTGTTTCCGTGTTTGAGCGGTGGGGAAAAATCTCCTCCTTTTTTTTCAGTGGGAAACTACAGAACAAAACAAGCATTGTTGGTTCCTTTCCAAATTAAATTTTTCATTCCATTATAGTTTTGCAACTCAAAGCACTGAACTGCTGAAAAGAGCTAGACCTATCTACATCTTCTCGTTATAAAAAGGGACTGAGAAAATTCCCAATAAAATGAAATCTAAGCAAAGGTGGATCACCAGCTGCAGGTTAACTTACGTAGCACACAAATCCTACTGAAGCAAACTATCCCAGCATCATTCTTCATCTTTGGCCTTCTAATTGTGTTCACTTTCTCCAGCTGCTGAAAGAAGCCAATTTGACTTTAAAACCAACAAAGTAGAAACAACTAACAAGGTATGGTATAGCTTCTAACGTCATTTCTTGACTGCCCCCGTGCTAACTGAAGATAGTATTTTTTTCTGAAGCCAGAAATCATTGGCTGATGCTATGACTGCCTCAGTACAATGTCTCCAGGTAGATGGTGTTCATGCTATTTCAGTCTGCAATTTGGCACTGACCCCCTGTACTCGCAGCATACGGATGGCTGTCCAGTGAGAGCCTGTGTGTCTGCCTGCTCCATGTGGCACTTTCCAGGAAGGCAGAAGAGCTTTAATCCTTGAGGATAACCAAGTTATTCTCTGCATAATATCCAGCAGAACAGAGGACAGACGGGACTGGTTGATGTCCCTGCGGCCCTGTACCTCCAGCCTCTTTCATGCTGTGCAGGTTTGCAAATGACCTTGCTGGTACTCAGCGTAGGCCAGGCACACCTCAGCTCTGATCATTCCTGCATGTTCACCTCCATACCAAAGGCACGCAGGGCTGTGCAATGCCTCTGACATGTGGTTGTACTGTAATAGGGAAATTTTAAAACATGAACCTGCTAAAGCCCAGATCCATCCCTGAACCTAAGCCCTGCCTGTCCTTGATGTCTGTTGATGCCTCTCAGCACATTGCATAGTCTAGACTAGAGGATTCCTTAAAATCCCACCCAGACTTATTTTCTTTCATTCTTCTAATTTCTTGTAGAACCAGAAACTTCCCATGCCAATATAGATATAATTCCACACCCTTTGGCAGCTTTTCCAATCTCAGCTAGAGCCTCCCAACCCTGAACAACGCGTGGTTGGTTTAGCACAGTCAATGGACTGCAAAGTTTCATCAGTTTAATTTAATCTCTTTTGCAGTAGTTCAATTCCCCTTCTAGAGCCCTGCCTATCTAAGAGGTGTATACTCTTCCATGTCCTGTTCCTGTCTCATCTGATCACAGCAATAAACGTGGCACATGGATGTCCATTGTGCTGGGAGGAGGGAGGAGACAGTATCAGTCATCCAAAATGCAGAATGGGAGGACCAGAGGGTGTTGAATGTTTCATCTCCCTTGCATGCTTTCTCTTAGATGTACTGTGAGAAGTGTGATCAATTCAACTCTTTTTTTCTACAGATTAGAATAAAGAGACACAAAAATTCCCTTTGAATACCTTGGTAACACATCCTCAGCTGGGTCATTTTGACCTATTGTGAGGCATTTCCAAAAATGAACATTTCACCATATGGGTCAGGAATAATCCCGTTTGTACAGACAAAAGGTGCCAGTGCTCAGGTATACCAACTTCTGCTAGCTGAGGAATGTGCCTGTCCATGCTACAGGCATCTTCCAGTGCAAACCAGCAGCTTCAAACCTGCCCAGGCAAAAATACCAACCAAGAGTGATGGGGCAGTCACGCACCTACAGCGGCCGGAGGCCAAAACCCCATCACTAGGAGCAAACTCCCCTGCTGCAGTGCTGGGAGCTTCCTAGCAAAAAGCCCTTGCTGTTTCAGCTGTAATTACGTAAATCCCTTCGCTGTGTTTGTGTCAGAACCATTGATCAAGAAACAGTATTAATTAGACCTAATCCACACTTCGGAGGCACCAGAACATATCATCACGCCTCGGGGGGGTTTAGGGCAGCAGAGTGTATGTCTCAGCAAGGCTTCCTTAATTTTATCCTCATGATTTTGAAGGTGTGAATGCACAGAGAAAAAAGAAGAGGGAAGAGAAGAAAAATAGCATCTTTGCAAATTTAACCCTTCCAAGGTGCAGCTAGCACACCGAGTTGTCTGCCAGGTTAAAACCTGCTGTGGCTGTACCACAGCAAACCGAGTGCACCCTGAAAGTCTGTGCCTTTGAGAAGAAACACTGAAATACCGTGGATGTACTACATAATCCTACTGCAAGCGCATCTATTTGCTTTGCTCAGAGCAGGCAGACCCCTGCAATTGCATGGGCAAAGGGCTAAATAAACCACCTGGGTTATTTACCGGGGGCAGGCGAAGTCTGAGATCCCTGGCAATGCTCCAGCCCCGCCTGCCTCATCCCAACACAACTGGTTTCCCCTTCCTCCACCATGCCACTGCAAAACCAGCCATCTGCTAGACAGAGCAGGGGACCAGGAGCAGACAGGAGGAGCAGGCATTTGGAAAGTGCCCCAAGTCTTCGGCTCTCAAGAGTTAAAGCAACCAGAAGAATCTTAAACAAAACCAACAAAATACAAAAAAGAGCTAAGCAGCAGCTCTCACAATAAAAATGCAGTTCCAAAATTAATGAGATTTTGATAACCCCCCTTTAAAAATGGAATATTTCCATTTTAAAATGTACAAAGACTAAAATCTTCATAAATATCCTATTAAGAAACTTCTGCTGCTGTTTCAGAGTTTCAATTGAAATACAGTGCATGAAGGTTGCCATAGCTACAAGCAAATTTTTAAATAACTGTTTTTCATCAGAGCAGCTGCAGTATCACGCAAAAACGAGGGTGAAGTGGGGAAGCTGGAAGGAGTCCGACCAACTTCAAGCTCCTAATCAAGTGACTCCAAGATTTTCACAAACACAGCTTAGAAACTTTGAATACGCTTTCTGCTTTTTAAAGAAAATATTTGCCCTTTGTTATCTGGCAGTGCCCCAGCAAATGCTGTCAGCGCTGCGTGAGATCTCAGTCAAGAGAAGTGCTTTGTTTCCATGCTGGAAAAGATAAAAATTTCCATTGCTAAGCCCCAACCATGGTTTGAGTGCCCAGGCACTGGAGGATGTGCTGGGGCCCCGGGTCCGCTCTGGAGGGCTTTCTGCATGAACCAGTTGAGTGACAGCCATGTGCCTAAAAATGCCACAAGAGCCACAGATTTCTGTATCCGTGAAAAACCCTTCTTTGCCTGAGCTTGCACAGGAAAACACAGAAAGGAGGAAATGTGAAAAACAAGTGAAGCTGAGAGAGGTTAGCAGGAGGCTTTTGAAGTGGGGCTGTGATTTAGGTGGTCCTGCCTCTGACGGTGCTTAGTGGGCATTGGGAGGCATTTTCCTTTCCTGTAAGATCTCTCCCTGGCAGAAATATGGACAAGCAGAAAATTGACCTTTCTGCACTGTGGGCATGTACTGGTTTTAATCAGGAAAGAGTTAATTTTCTTCACAGTGGCTGCTATGAAGCTATGGGTTTGGATTTGCCCTGAGAAAAGTACTGATAAGGTGTCTTTTTAGTTGGTGCCGGTGAGTGCTTGCACAAGGTCCTTCGCAGCTTCTGATACTGCAGCTGCATTCCCAACTCTCTGGCTACAGGCAGTGGGGGGGGCACACAATTCAGACAGCCAACCCAAACTGACCAAAGGGGTGTTTCATTCCATAGCACATCATGCTCAGTTTTTAAAGCAGGGAGTGGGCTGGGGGGGCAGAACTCTTTTACTCTCTCTTTTGCTAACTCCTTTGCTGGTTCCTTAGCTCCTTTGTTAGCTGCTTTGCTAATTCCTTTGTTGGCTCGTTTCTGAGTGAGTTGGTGGGT
>NW_010236017.1:0-698 GCF_000690775.1 Eurypyga helias
GTGCCCCCACCGCCGTCCCCCTCCTCTCACCCCGCAGGGCTCCCACGCTGATCTTCCTCAGCATGTCGTCCCACATGAGCGCCCGCAGCCCCCAGTACTGCGTGGCGATGAAGCCCAGCACCTCCTTGATGTGCTTCAGGTACATGGTCCCCGTGTCGCCTCTGTTGCGGTTCATCCAGTTCTTCGAGTCCATCCCCTCCCCGAGATGGAAGACCTGGATTTGGGGGAGGAAAGGGGGATGCTCAGCACCCCTGAGAGCACATTTGGTGATGGGGACTGGGGTCCCTGCGTGGCCCATTGCCCACCTCATCCGCGCCGATGTGGATCCAGGTGGAACGCTTGTGCTTCTCGATCACCTGTGACAAGATGCTCTGGAGCAGGGCCAGGGTGTCGGGGACGTGGGGGTTGAAGCTGTTGGGGAATCGCTCGACCTCCCGCAGGTGCCGGTACTTCTCGTGCTTGAGGATGAACTGTGCGGGAGGAGCCGTCAGGGCGGGTTTCCAGGCCCTGGGCCGAAGGGATGTGGGATGAGGAGCAGGACCAGGACTTACCTCCACGTGCCCAAAGGTTTGCACCAAGGGAACCACCTCCAGCTTGTGGAGCTCGGCCAGCTGCTGGATCCGCTCAATGTCCTCCTCGCTGGGAGGGCAGGGACAGGCTCACCAGGGGATGCCGGGGGCAGAGCGTGAGGGCACTCC
>NW_010236018.1:0-5970 GCF_000690775.1 Eurypyga helias
TGAGATGTGGTCCATGGTGCCCGGAAACCTGATTTTTTTTTTGGTGATGCATTAGGTGTCCGCGGCGTACGTTACCCTTTTCCATCCGGCTGCAGCGGGTACCCTTTCCCCACGTGGCTCAAGCAGGGCAGGGTACCACACGCGCGAGTGCTCGATCCCTCTGCTGCATTTATTTGACGGGGTTAAGTCGGATGTGTTACGCCCACGGGCTCTGCCCCGTGCCCGGGACGGGTACCCACGCTGCCGGTGATGCTGCCGCATCCTCGCTCACCCGTGTTTTACCTTGGGACAGCTTCAGGAACGTTTTCTCTGTGTTTCCCACCTCTTAAACGTGGCTGAGGGAGCTCGAGCATCACCTGACATCGCTGTTAGCATGCGGTCTTGCCCCAGCTAAGCATCTTTTTGGGGAAGAACCTCCTTTTTTTTGTTTTTTTCTGATCGTTCCCATGCTTGGAGCCCTTTGGCTTTCTGCGTGCAGGTTGAGCGTGGTTCAGCGTGTGTAACTTACTGCCACAGTGCTTTAATTACTTAAATGGCTCTGTAACCTCCTTATCCCCGGCGTCTGGTCTGCCCGTGGGTTTTCTAATTTTGATATCCTTGAGGGAATTCTTATTTCTTTATACCTTTGGCCCACTGCCCTTCAAATTTCCTTTGAGCCAATTTAATTCTTGTTTTCAGTGCCAGCGTTTGCTCTTTTCTCCTGGTACCGCTTTACGTTACTCCTGGGTTGGAATAAACCTCTTATTTTGCCTTTTTTTTGGTTAATATTTCTTCTTTGGTTGTTTTATTCTGGGAGTTCCATAGCCAATTTTGGCTGCTCGCACAAACAATTTGGCATTCCTTTCTTTTTATATAGCGCCTGGTGTTACTGTACAAGCAGAAATGACAGAGCAGCACAGCTAGAAATGCGTATTTCGCCTACGTATAGCAGTCTTTTTTCCTGACGCTTTTAGCACATAATCCACACCTTTCTGAAGCATCTTTTCGGGAATCGGCTGTGAATTTGCGGATATTTCTCCATGACACGGATCGCGCTGGGGCTGGCGAATTTGGGCAGGCTTGAAAGCTTTAAAGGTATTTCCTACGGCTCCAGCAAGCAACTAGTAGCGCTGTGTCTGGAATGGAAACCTGTGTTTGAGGATAGAATTCCCGCTGGCATCGTGAGCGAAGGGATGCTGGAAGCCGTCGGCAGCCGAGGCCGTGGCCCGCCGCCGCCGGGCGGCAGCCGGGTCCGTGTCCCGCCGCAGCCGGGATGCAGCGAGGATGGTGTTGTGGGGGTTTCTTTGCCCTGGAGCCTGTGACTGTCTGTCTCACGTAGGCTTTAGTTTAACTTTTCCCGGCTTTTCTAGGCTTTCACCCCAAGTTCTCCCATCTCAGCCCCTTGCACACCTTCTTGGGTGGGAGTTGCTGTTATTTTTACCCTTGTTCCAGCCGTCTCTCGGGCGCAGGATGTAGCATCGATGCCGGTTTAGGATGTAGCTTGTACTCAGGATGCTTTTCACGTGGATTTATGCAGCCATACCTCTCTTCCACCCATGGTATCCCCAATCCTGCTCCCTTAAGCTCATGTAAAGGAAGAAGTGGCTTTTCCCCCAGGATCAGCAGCTCAGGGCGCTTGCTTTGTCCCTCTTTGCCTTCATTAACCCCCGATGCCGCCGGCTTTGCCACCGCTGTGCGGGGTGGGATTAGCGCGTTGTGCTGATGCGCGGGGCTTCGGTGGTTTGTAAACGCCGAGGTCTGGTTTTGGTGCACCCCCATTTCCAAAACTGTCCTGGGAGCGCGGCGTTAGCATCGTGGTTGCCGCTGTGTTGTCTCGCAGATGTTTTATTTCTTCGTGTAACGCTCCAGCAGCACTGGGGGAGAGGAAAAAACCCCCAAAAAAGTAATTTTCTTTTTCTTCCTGCAATGTATTTATTGCTCCATGGCCAACAAATAAATGCCCTGACCTCAAGCAGCAATTTCCCATCATCCGGAGAAGCACATGTAGCAATGGAAGAAGAGGTCAGGAGGACAGAGCCCAAGCAGGGGCTCTGCTCCTTCCCTGGTAAAGAGGATTTTGTGATACGGCCAACATAGCAGTTGGTTTCACTCTTTCACGGATTTTTTTCTGGCTGATGTAGGTTGCTGTATGGTCCTCTGGCCGGACAGCTTCTATCTGCTCAGGGTCCGTCCCCTTTGGAGGAGCTGTGAGACCAAGACCCCAAAAAAGCAGTGAAAAGGGCTTGATTTATCAAATGGAGCAAGAAGCGGAACCGAAAGGGTGTGATAAGTGCGGATGGGATAGTAGGATGGTTTTTGTGACTTGCTGTACCTCCAGCGTGACCTGGCAGACAGGCTCCAGGGCATCTGGGAGGGATGTACGTGGTCAGGACTGATGCTAACGTCGTGCTAGATAGGGACTAGCCTAAGGTGGGGAGCACCGGCTGTAGGTAGCTTTGTTGCTCTTCCACGTGCACGTACCCTGGAACGGCCGTGGACTTATTCTGGAAGTTATCCGTGAGCTTTAAAAAGGGATTGCGGCTTTTTCATCCCAGTATAGAGTGCGTGGGAGGCGCAGGACCGCGCTTGGGCCCTCCTTTCTGGTCAGAGGAAGCGTTCTGGGATGCTGCGGATGAAGGCTGTGTACACAAAGAGATTACACTGTGTGTAAACAGAGACTGAGATTATAAATAATGAGGGAAAAAAAAACCCTGCTCGTTCTTGGAAAAGAGAGTACACATTAAGTCTTTCCTCACTCCATATTTAGCCATGGAAGTGAGCTGATTTTTTTTTTTCTTTTCCACAGAAGCCAAACCAACGGCACCTTCCACGGCTGTTACCTGCTGGGGGCCTCCCCGCATGGAAATCCGCCTTTTTTTTTTTTCGCAAGGGTGTCTCGTACCAGGGTGGGAAGATGCTGTCGTCCATAACATGATTTCAAAGCTGATCCAAGCCACCAAATTCCTAACTGGTAAAGTAGTATTAGTCAGAAATCTCCCCCCGGCAGACACATCCCGCTGCAGCAAAGGCATCCCATCTTCCCACGCTTTCGCGGCGTGTGGTTGACCTTGCCTCCTTCATGCTTTGCTGGTTGCGGAGATGGGTGAAGAATTATCATCTGGGGCCACCCTATTTGCTTTCCCTGGTTGACTTTTCCCCGCTGCTCTCTGGGGTTATTTGAACCAGCGTGCTGCAAACTGTAGAGCCAGCGTTTTCTGTCCCTGCCTCCCTGGCCTGCTTCGGATGGGTGGCAGCCGATAAGCAGAGCACAAAAGCCCTCAGGAGCAGTAATTAATAGGGAATGAAGGGAGAAACAGTCCCCATAATGATGCCCCTGTGCAAAATGTGTGGGTTTGCCTTCCAGGATTTTCCTTGGAGCTCCTGAGCTGTAATTTTGGGAAGAGGAGAGGTGCTGGATTAAATGGCCAGAGGGTGAGATGTCCCTTTGGTTACATAGATCCCACTCTCCTCAGCTGATTTGGTTTTTATGTGGGTATGAGGGCTTTTCTTCCGTGTGATAATCCTAATTTTTGGCAGTGAGATGAAAACCAGGCACTGGGCTGAAAACCCAATTAATTAGTTAACCCTGAGCATGTGTTCCTGCCCTCGCCCCACCAGGAGCTGCATTTGAATCCTGGCTCGGGTCAACTGGCAAAGCCCAGATGGAGCAGATCCCTCCCTGTAGACATCCCCAACATCTCTTTCCCGGGCACAAAGAGCAGGGAAAAGCAGCCAAGGAGCACAAAGGGTCGCATTAGATGGGTTGCAAAGCCTGTGCTGCACCCGGAGAGGTACCCACACCGTGACCGAGCAGCGCTGGACCATGCCCCGGTGCCGCACGTGCCGTGCCGCTGCGCAGGGCAGATGCATCCCTCTGCGGATTCGGGATGCTCTCGCCGGGGCAGTCCCTGGGTGAAAAATGAGCAGTGGCTAGCGCCGGTGCCTGTGTTCCCAGAGCCCGGCTTTCTGGGACTTTTTGTCCAAATTAAGTGTGAATCGTGTAGGAAAAATACATACTAAGCACGCAGCTGGATTTCCCCCTCCTCGGCACTGTTTGCTTCTCTGGCCGGGTGCAGCGGCTTTATTAATTTTTCCACATTTCAGCTGTGTTGAAGTGTCAGAATTTCCTGAATTCCTGTGGGAGTTGGAGGGTTTTACCCAGCGGGGATGGAGGAGGTGCTGGGGGGCTGGCGGGGGTCCCCTTTAGCGAGGCTGGCGCCGGGCCAGTTCATCTCTCCCGTAGCCTGGGGGGAACGTAGGAGAGCTGGAAAAAAGACTTCACCCTCTGTGAGCTGGCAGGAGTGAGTGTGATGTTTTAAAAGCAAAAAAAAAAAAAGAGTATATTTTCCCTCTTTTCCGTGGAGTTGTCTTCAAAGGGCCATTTTCTAGTTTGGGAATTACCTTTGCTGAGAGCTGCAGACAGCATCTCGTGTTAGACACGTTGGTAATGATAGTCTCACCTTGCTGGATTCATCTGATTTGGTATTACTAAACCAAATAATTTGGGGGTGGGAAGCACACAGCAAATTGATCATCGAGGACGGGATCGATCTCTTGGCTACAGCCCAAGGAAAGCTTATTGGGGCTTTTTAGGTGGCATCTGGCCTCTTTTGTTGCCTCCCTGCCATTACAACCTTCTCAAAATTCTGCAATACAATCTGAGCTGTTCCTTTTTAAGACCGAGCGAGTTCGTGCATGCCTCTTGCAATAGTGGTTTTGGGTAGGGTTTTTTTTTTTTTTTAATTTTTGCAAACGCCGAGGTGCCTGCTGCGGTTTCTGTTTCATTTATTAGGCTGCTCTGATCAGACGTACACACAAGCCCTTGCGGTATTGACTTTGCCTGTGGGTCCTGGCGGGAGTCAATAGCGTGTTGCGTCGCGCTTTGGGAGAAAGCATGGGTGAGAAAGTCTGGGCCGGTTCATTTCTTGAGCCTATATATAATTAATCCCGAGCTGTAGCGCGGCACAAACCCAACTGGGCTGTGGTTTGGGACCAGGCTTTTTCATATTTTAATCCAGCCTTGCCCCGGCGCTGCGGCACGGCTTTCCTCTGGCTGCCTGACTCAGCAAGTCCCGGCTTTCACCGAAAACCCCTAAACCGGCTTCGGGGTGCCTCGTCCTGGGTGAAACACCCCGTAGCAGGGCTACGAGAAGGTAGCGGACCTTCTCCTGGGGTAGGGGTTGGTGCTTCTGCCGCCGGGATAAACTAGGATGCTGGTGGGGGGGTTACCATGCTGGGTGATCTCGGGCAGCGGGAGTGCCACTCCAGCCCCGATTTGTAGCGATGCGCGAGCTGGAAGCGCGTTAATCGGTGGGAAATCATCAGGGTAATTCATGCGTGTAGAATCCAAGCGTGTTTGCGATGCCTGTGTCAGACGCCCGGCGCTCTGCCCTCCTGGCTGATGGATTTTGAGTTCAGCAGTGGATGCCCACCTTCTCTTACAATAACGAGCAACACCTTGGACCTGCCCCATCATCGCTGACTTGCCCGACCGTCGCGGGACCTGATCTGTGGGTTGACCCCCTGGCTCGGTCTCTGCCTCGTCCCCACTGCTTTGCCTGGTGCTGCAGACCCTTGGTCGAATCTGGCTGTGATCTCCTTGGTTGGGGGTGGTGGGACAAGCCCTGGCTGTGCCCTGAATGTCTCCTACGGGAAGGACCTGAGATACGTGTGTCAGACAAGTTGATCCCGGTGCAACTGCCTGTACTTAGATTCCTCAGGAAGAAGGTAGAACAAAACCAGCCAAAAACCTGCTTTCCAGAGGAGTTAAGCAGCTAATAAAACCCAAGTGGAGCAGGAAATTTGATGAAGTGTAACGGAGCCAGGTTGGCTGATGCCACGATGAATGCAATGGTACGTGAATGCAAAGGGGATCCAATGACCCAGGAGGGCTTGGAAGAGCCCCAGCTTTGCCTGGCTGTTTACAGAGCCCAGCTCGCGTCTCCCTACTGCTCTGTGCAAGACATATTTTTTTATATATGTGTATATATA
>NW_010236019.1:0-1265 GCF_000690775.1 Eurypyga helias
TTAATTTTCCACTTAAAGATTCTCCCACGTTCCGAAAAATCATAATTAATTTTCAATAATTTTACTTTTTACGAAGATCCAAGTTTTGTTTCTATAAGGCTGGCGACGAGCTGCCTTGCCTCCCCCCCCACGCCGCGCTGTAAGAAAGGCACTTCTAAAACGCTCTTCAACTGATCGTCTGCTGCTGGGGGAAACCACCGGGCACGGAGCAATGCAAAACGCCAAAGTTTAAGGGGAGAAAAAAAAAAAAAAATGTTGCCTGAGCAACAGCAACAAATCCTTTCAAAAGATGACTGGAAAATTGACACATTTCTGGTACTGCTACAATTGGGAAAAAGAAAAAAATGCCCGGACGAGGTGAATGTGCCTTCTCCCTCATTCCAGGCAAACGTGGTGTTGATAGGGGGTAGCCGAGCCCCTTCACCTAAAGCAAACCGGAGAGATGCACCACTCCGCTTTCGAAGGAGAAGCCCTAACTCCAGCTCCTCACCCGCGATCACCTGCGCTCTGCCCCCGGTATAACGCTGCGCACAGGCGCGGAACGTGTCATTCCTGTGCACCGCGTGCCGTAAACCCCTACTTCTGAGAGAAATAAAAACCCGTGCTCAATTAATGGGCTCGTCCCCTCCCACTACTTCATCTTAGAAAATTACATCAGATTTCAGCCATCACACGATCGTCTCCAGATATTTTAAATGAGACACTTCCAGCGCGACCCAACTTTCAGGACGGGTGCGTGTGCACGGAGAGAAGATGCAGGAGGATTTGCAGACGGCAAAAAAAGTTGTGTTTTTTTTTATTATAAAGCGAGCAGTCATCGCGAGGGGTGCGTTGTACACATCTCGCCAAACGAAGGACAGAAAACTATACTGGTCTAATACCTGAAAGGCACTGATTTGGCGTTTCAGTCTTGTTTCCCCTAAGGGTCGTGCCCGTTTCTAACGAATACCCGCACCGCAGAAATCGCCGATGTCAGCAAACTATTCGTAGTGGCCTAAACTGTTGCATCTAACTTTATTTGGTTTATCAACCAACGTAAAAGCGGGGAATAAACCCAAAGCCCGGAGACACGGTATCACGACGCACGAGATAAAGCGAGCCTATCACCAGGGAAAGTTTACACCCAGGCATCTCCCAAAGAAGCCGGGGTTAGTGTGTTTTAAGGACTAGGGCTGGATTACACGGGCTGAGGTGGGGGTATTAGGAGGAAATCCCTTTCACTGATCCCCGGCCCCATATGCGGAGCCGCCCGTCTCCCTCCCACC